>NC_056732.1:1505929103-1506229103 GCF_019279795.1 Protopterus annectens | reverse complement strand
GTGCTGGGGGCGCTCATTTTTGGTATTTGGTCATGGCTAACATCAAGGACCTCTGCTGACCATGTTTGCAGATGATTGCAAATGCGGTGCAGTCATAGAACCCTCCCCACATGACACAAGTACCCTGCAAGATGGCCTAACACAGACAAATAACTGGTGCTAGAGCCACACTATAAAACTCAGTGCCAATAAATGTATGATAGTATCTTTTGGGAAGACTGTTACCTCTGGAAACTACCACATTGACAGTATACCCTAAAAAGTAAACTCAGTGGTTGGGGTTCTGGGAATTCACGTAAACAGCAACCTGGCCCATGACCATCATGTGTCTACGGTGGTATATAAATCATTCTATGTTGTACAAGTTATAGGCAGGGTCAAGGGTGTTATTGTTCCACCGTATTTGTCCCTTATCATACCAATCATTGAATACGGGGCCCCCTTTGCTATGTACCTGACCAGGCATACATGACAACCAGAGTGCCCACAGAGGTTCTTCCCAAAAGGAATACAGGACATAAACATGTCCTACATGGAATGCCTCAAGGCCCTGTCCCTGTACTTAGTATCTTACAGGCTAAGAGGAAATCTATGCCTGACCTACAAAACATCTTCTGATCCCACTGTAATGGGCCTTTTTCACATTCACAAAATGAATCACATCAGAATTACCTGATCTAGGGACCTAAACCTTGCTTGCAGCATAAATATGAAGTGCTGGAGGAACAGCTATATGTCTCAAAGACAATCCTTTCTCTGGACCAGGCTTCTCATCCATGTCAGGCAGAGCACTTCCCTAACCCAATTCAAGTGTAACTTGAACAGTTGGATGGGGAATTAGACATTTACCCCTGCGCTGGCCCCTGTGTCTCTAATAGATGGAGCCAACCTGTAAAAACTGGACCACCCATACCCAAGTTTACATCTCATACCCTGTAAAACAACCACATATTATCAGTTTGCCAGATATATTTGGGAAGGAAGGCTAGGCTTAAAAGGGTACCACAGGAGCCATTAGCCTAGTAATCACATATAAACCTATATTCTTTTCTGTTTGCTGGTCACCTCATTTACATTTAATTTCAGTACTATTTAATTTCTCTGGTTGTAAATGCTAAATATCATGGCTGTTCAGCTTAGTCTCTTGAACTTGTTCCCTGTACATAGTCTGCTACTTCCTTTGCTAACGGTTAACAATAACTTTATCTTTCTCTTCACTCAAACTCTTATTGAATCAACCAAACCTTTATTATGTGATATACAGTCATTCTTGGTGGAGCATCCCAGGAAGGTGACATCCTCATCCAGCACTGTGCATGTATCATGGAGAGACTGTGTCAGTGAAACCTTTTCCAGTGTTCAAAAGGAAAATGCTTGAGAGACAGGGAAAAGCACAGGAGTTGACTTGAAGTACCAAGGGTACATTGGAAATGAACCAGAGACTGGAGCTGGAAGATGATGATTAACAGGAAGAAAGCCAGAAGCTTGTAAATTAATGAATAAATGGTGGATTACGAAGCATCAGTCACATTTGTGAAATATGGAGTAACAAGAAAACCTGGACTTTTATTAACTTTGGTAAACTTGTAGGGGACTACAAAGCAAACTGTATAGAATTATCCAGATGTGTAGTATAGCTTGTAACCTAGTTTATGTTCTATCAAATTATTTTTGTATAGTTTTCCTCATGTCATTTGTATTGCTTTTGGATGATAATGTATTTGTATTACACTGTATTTGGAGTTTTTCTTCCCGTGCCTCTGTTGAAAATGGATTCTGTAAACCCAGTCGGACGCCCCAGTAAACAAACGTCAACTAAATAAATACATAAATAAATATGCGCTACTTCATGTAATTAATGTTTGTAAGAACATTGTTTGGGGGGGGGGTAAAACAATTTTTGTTCTTAACAGTTTGTTTCTGTGGTATAGGGATGCTAAAGTAAACAGGTGCACTTTTTCCTTCTTCTTTCTTCTTTAGTTTTAAGCAATGTAGGCACTGCACTGTAAAAATAGAAGAAAGCCTGGACAAAAGCAAGTTTAAGATGGGCCATAATCTTAGATTGTTGAAGTGAGGGACAGGTTGTAAAAGTATACAGAGCATGACATAAGTAAAATTGAAATGGTTTTGTTTTACTTTTGCTTAGGGAAATGACTGGATAAATGTCTTTGGCTTGATTTAACAACAAGTTTTAAGTGGAAGCAAGTAAATAAAAGAACATTGAATGTAATGATAAGTTTTCCTTTAGCAAATAAGTTTTCCTTTAGCAAATAAAGGTTCAGAGTGTAACATGAGAAGCTTGTAGGTGAAGGCAGCAGTGTATCTGGATCTCGTGTTTCTATAGAGACAAACTGATAAGAGAGCAATAAAAAAGAATACTTATTTTTCTTTTAATGGCTAAAAGATGATGTTTTTCGAAAACATTCAAGTTGTTTTCTAGATCTGGGAGAGGAATAAAGATAAGACAAAAAAAATGACTGCACTTAATGTAAGTAGAACCACAGACTGCACCATGCATGTTTACATGAATAACCTTATTATAGGACAGTTAAAAACTGTGAGTGTCTGTCAGTCAGGGACAACTGTTCATATTAGGAGAGTTAAACTTCATTACTTGAAGATGTACATAGTTTTGTGTATTTGTAATGAGTTAATAGGTTGTGGGGGTTTTATGTGTGTGTGTTTTTTTTTTTTTTTTGTTCTGAGGGTTTTCAGTAAATAAAAAAGTCTTGTAAGATGTGATATCTGTTCAAATGGATATGAGAAGAAACAACTCTATAGAAGAGCAAGCTGCCAGACATTATTTTTTGCATGTAACACAATAGCTGAAAGTTGACATTTAAAAAAAAAGCTGTTATACCTAACATTTGTGAATAATAACTTTTTATCTTAATGGCAACACTTTACATATTATCTTTGAATGTGAATGGTCTTACAGGTATATATTAAAAAGAAAGAGTAGTGAACTATATTAAGAAATGCACAGTGCAAAGAGCTATGCTACAGGAAACGCATTTGGAAAGAACTGAGCATATGAATTTGATAAAGAAGGGATTTCAGGGTGGTTATTCAGCAGAATATCTGAAACAAAGAAAAAGGGGAGTACTTATATTTGCTAGAGGATCACCAATAGTGATAGAAGAGGAAAAATAAGTAATGGTAGAGCTGGACTAGTAAGTGGCTACTGGCAAGGTAGGAGGATTATACTGGCATGTATTTATATTCCACTTAAAACTGCTACAGTGGAGCTTAAGAAAATTCTGGGAGACATAACCAGCTTTTAGCAGGGACTATTGCTTATATATAGGGACTAGAATTTGATTTACAACAGTGAGAATGTATCTGGGGAGCCTAGAAGGAAAAGTATAACAAAAGAGGGTAGATTTTCGAAGAAATGTATGAAAATATTTAGTATGGAACATGTGAATTTAGTAGTAGGAGCTCAGAGTGAATTTACATGTTATTCCCCAAGGTATAAAAACTGGACTGGGCTAGACAGAAATTACATTTCACAGGGACACATGTATTTAACTGAAAATTTAGATACACATCCAATAACTGTTTCAGATCACGCATCAATAATAAATAAATATGCAAGGGAATGAGATGAAAACAAGGCACTGGCTCTTCACCTATCTTTTAACATAGAGGAAATTAAGGAATAGGTACTGGAAATTATTTGGGTGTCATGGAAAATAGAAATTTCCTCAGAAAATATAGCTATGGAGTAGGATAAAATGAAAGTGGAGTATAAAACTAGGATAGAAACAAAAGAAAAATGGATATGGTTAATATGTAACAATAATTACTTAGAGGGACTGACAAATGTTAAAGTATTGCAGAGTAGCGGGATCTCACAGAACAAGAAGAGGTGCAATTGCAGAGTTCTAAAGAGAAAATAAGGGACTACCTGCTTATTATGCATGAGTTTAGAAAGGTTACTGTTAAGCAACTGTTTTTTGATAATTCCAGGCACAAAACCTTTTATCACAGTGGCTCAGGCAACAGAAAGAAAGTGTTGTTGTTAAGCTGAGGTATCCTATAACAAGGAAAATAACTAGAGATCCTGTAGCGGTATTATAAATATTTCAGATATAAAAATCAGTGTAAAGCAGAGAAATGTGGAAATCAAGAAAAGTACAAATGGAAATGTTTATGGAAGAATTAAATATGCCAAAGTTAGAGGTAGATGAGGCTCAATTATTAACAGTTAGGATAGGAGGAGATGAGATAAAAATGGTGATGTATAACCAATTTACAGAAAAGTCGCCAGGAGTAGATGGTATTCCTTGGAAGTTTGGAAGCTAGGAGGGAAGAAAGTGATAAAGATCTGGAAGGTTTTGTTTAACAGTATTGTAAATGGAAGAAAAGCACTAACATCCTGGAAGAAAGCTGTGGTGGCTGTAATACCTAAAGAGAGTAAAGACCCATCAGCTTTAGTTTCATGTAGGCTCATTTCGACTCTAAACCAAAATTATAAAGTCTCTATAATGGCTGAATGAATGACAAAGGTGATGCCAGAATTGAGAGATATTAATCAGTGTGGTTTTGTTGAAGGGAAGCAGACATTTGACAGCATTAATAGAACAACAATGATCCAGAAGAAAGCTGAATGTAAGAAAATACCACTGTTGTTGGTGGGTTGATGCACAGAAAGCATTCAACAGAGTAAGCTGGGATTTTATGAGGAGGGCAATGGAAATATTTGCCTTCCCTGACATGATAGTAAGGATAACTAGGAGGATATATGAGGGATGAGAGGTGAAAATTAAAGTGGGTGGGCTCCTCTCTAATAGGTTCTGTTTTAACAGAGGCACCATGCAAAGTTGTCCTCTTTCCCCTTTGTTGTTTGCATTATGTTTTGAACTATTGGCAAAGAAAATAAGGGACTTGGAAATCAGGGGATATACTTGGTATGGTGATCAAGAAAAGATGGCTTTATTTATGGATGATATTATTTTGTACCCAATAAAATCAGAAAAAGAAGACAGTGTTGTGGAACATTCTGAGACAGTTTCAAGTCTTTTTAGGATACACAATTAACGAAGACAGAACAAAGGCAATAGCTGTAAACTAAATGAAGTACTTAGGAGTATGGGTTAAAAGGATTCTGTTATGGCAGCTAAGGATAAGTGGGAGGAGACTAAACAAAAGATAGTACAAAAACTGAGAAAGTGGAAACTCTGTTTTATGGATATGGATAGCAAGATATTACCAATAAAAATGTTTTTAGTCCCTTTAGTTTTATACACAGGTCAGACATATTTTTATCAACCAGAGGAGAAGTTGTAGATAGCAATTAATAAAGAGTTGAAGGATTTTATCTGTGGAGGGAAGAAGGGCGAGAGTCAGTTGGAAAATGTTTTTCCTTCCAGTAACACAAGGTGGTTTTAGATTACCTGATTTGAAGGGGAGTTTCAGGTCTACACAGTTAAGGCTGCTATATATAGCACACACAGAAATTTATAATCCAATGTGGAAAGTGATGATGATGAAGCAGGGAGGAAGCTCAAGAAACAAGGAGAAACTGAGATTTTTGATGCAGATCCTTAAGGAAAGTAACAGTAACCATACAGAATGCTATATTCATAAAGTAGCAGAAAGTATTCTAAGAACTAAGCCAACACAGGAATGGAGGTTATGTAGATAGGGGTGACTGCTGTTAGGGAATACAGTGAATAAGCAAGAGGGGGCAGTAATTTATAGGAAAAAACTGGCAAAGGAACCAAGGTATTAGAAGCAAATACTTGGAGAGGGAAAGATAATATAATAGGAAGAGGCCAGGAATATGTTTAGACTATAGGCCAGAGATTGTCTTTCCTGTCAAGGATTGATATCAGAGTGTAGGCAAAGTAAAGGAATAGGTGAAGGAAAAGACCAGCACTGGTAGAGTTTTTAGTAGAATCTAGAACAGGAGCTGCTGCTAAAAAATAACTATTAGGGCATATAAACTATTGCATGATAGCTGTAGGAATCAATCAGAGGAGGTTGGAAAGGATTGGGAAGAGAGATTGGATAAGCAATTCACAAAGAAACAATGAGATGATATATGTATGCCTCTTAAATATGTAGCAAAGTCTAGAGGATTTAGGATTTTTGCTTGGATGTGTTTGCATAGGTATTTTTATACCCCAAGCAGGCTCCAAAGATTTTTTTCGTCAGATAGATTGAAAATGTTGGAGGTGTGAAGGGGAAGAAAGATGTAATTGGAAACATATTTTGGGGTGTGTAATGAGCTGGCAGACTTTAAAAAATTCTGTGCACCACTCTACTAGAAATACTGGGTGAACAAGTTGGTATAACCAAGCAAATTATTTTTTTAAGCTGTGTTACAGAATCAGAATTGCCTAGATGTAGTAAGGCCTTGCTGAGTTTAATTCTAGTGGCTGTCAATAAAGCAGTTACTAGAAAATGGAAATCAAAGTCTAACCCAACTGTACTAGAAGTAATGAATATAGTAACAGTGATAAAAAATGGAAGGGAATCCTTAGAAAAGGATAAGAGCAAATTACATTGGAAAAATGGGACCTGTAAGAACTTTCCTCCTCCAAAAATTATTCTGCATGTAATGTGGTTTAAGGGAAGACAGGAATTTAATGAGCTATATAATGTTCCATTGACTGTGACTGTATAGCAAATTATATGTGATCTATAATGTTTGCAACTGAAAATACGTCAGTGTAGTTTGCTTTCATTTATATAAATGTATGTTTCCCTATGTCATAAGTGATAATTCAGTAAAGAAGTTTATTATATTAAAAAAATATTAGAGTAAATGAAATAAGCTAAGCAGTGTGCTAATTGGGATCGAGAGTAGGTGGCAGTTAGTGAAATAAAATTAGCCTGGTTTTTGTGTCAGAAAGCCCAGCAAAAGAGGAGGAGTAATCAAGAAGTCTTTGCCTCTGTGATGTCAGCCAGGCATGGTAAGTGCAAAACCCAGAGGTATGGAAAGGGAAGAGGGACCAGAAGGCACTTAAATGACTGTAAAGAAATGCAAAACAAAATAAAGACTTGACTTGGTTCCTTTTCAAGAGAGACAGACCTACAAAACCGTAAGAAACATCTGAAGTCTGGATTGATAGGGATGTGATGATAAGCATGTCATTAGTCTAGTGTTACCAGGAAACCTGAAAGAGGAAGAAGAGGTAACAGGTTTTGAAGTGGCATAATTTTGAATTAGGGCACTATCACAAACAGGTTTAGGAAAGAAAGATTCAGAACTGGTCTCAAAGCATTTTCTTTGGCACTAGAACAGGTGGAAACAGATTCTGATCTGGAGGATGAGGCATGGCCCTCTGGAAAGGAAGAATGTCCTCCTACTGCAATCTGTGACCTTAAAGGACAACAGTGAGATTCTGTTATTGAATGCTCAACTTCTCTGTTCTTTTTCTCCTTATTTACTGTCCCTGCTGTGAATAAACAACAACACAGCATTTAAAAAATTTTAAATTGACTGTTTATCTTCAGTAGAACAGCACCTCACTGTACTGTGGTGGTTTCACTTTCACAAAACTTTTATCCCGATATGGAAAAGCTTTCTGTGGTCTCCAGTTCATTGATGTCATCAATGCCAATGAATACAGGTAGTTTTCTGGCCAGTTCCCTCCCCAAACTGACATCACCAGGACTGTCCTAAAAACCCATTCATGCTGTGTTGTCACAGCTCACTGGTCCTTCCCCTACCCATACAGAAATTAAAGGCCAGAACAAGGAAACAGTACATGAGACAAGTCTCATGCTGTGAGCTGTCAATCACAGCAGATAACAGCTCAAATTACCCTTAGCACTTTGACAGTGAGGGAAGTTAGGTGTGAAGGGGGATGGGAGATGAGTCAAAGTAGTATATCAGGCTTCACAAAAGACTGCAGTTTAGCCATTCTAAAAATAAGCAGCAGTAAAAAGCACTTTGAAAGTCTGTTCCGTGGCATTTGCACTCTTTGTGTTTTAAGTAGTCATTGAACAGCATGAAATGTTACTTAAAACTGACTGAAAGACAGCAGTGTATGCATGTAAAATCAATGCAGTGACAGGAACTTTAGGAAGAAAGTTGACTGTGTGATGTAATTTTTACAGACAAATAACTGCATTGTGGAATACCTAAAGGCAAACTAAACAATCAGAATTATTTCAAGATGCCAGACTCCATGTGGTCAGATTCAGAAATTATGTATAAAATATTTAAAAACCTGTAAATAGTCCCAGAGTGGTGTTAAAATGTAGAAACCACCAAACCATGGTGAAATAAACATGTTTTTTTGAGTCCGTGGGTGCGGTTCTCCTTTAAAAAGGGGGGGGACAGAGTGGGAGTGTGTCACAAGGTCTCTTAAATAGTCATTCAGACATGATGGACTGTCGTTTTGGGAGGTTAGAAATGTCTGTTTACCGGAATTCTGTTGAGACTGTTCATTCTGTTTTCTGCCAAAAATAGAAGAGGAGAAAGAAAATCCCTTGGACAATTTGGAAAAGGAGAGCAGAAGAATAGTACAGTTTTGTACCTACCATAAATGTAGATGTTCGAGTGTAGACACTGCTGCAGTCATTATACTTGGGTTATCCTGCCGTCAGGCGGTCCCACAATCGGCCAGAGTTCCAAAGTCTTGGTCCGGATTCGGTTGCTGTCGCCTCCTCCTTGACGTCAGTGCGACAGGGGTATATAAGATGCAGCCGACGCCATTTTCTTCAGTTTTTCTTGCCCCAGATGTCAGGTGCCTCTAAATATGTAGGCAATTCCAATTGCTAATAAAACATACATAAGAAAAGCAAAAAACAACTTACAGCTACCAGCAAATATTCCCCATAGGTAGTAAGGGTAGAAGACATAGGTACGTACCAGCCAGTAAGAGGGGAAGGAGGGAGGGTAACCTGGACTGTAGCAGTGTCTACACTCGAACATCTACATTTATGGTAGGTACAAAACTGTACTATGTTCATCGTGTTACACTGCTGCAGTCATTGCACTTGGGTAGAATCCCAAAGCTGAGGAAGGTTGGCTGGTCCTATAAGGCATTTGGGGTGGCTATAAGGCCCTGCAGCACTGCATTGGTGAAGCCAGCTCTGGATTTAGAGTATAGAGGTAGCTGGTAATGCTTGGTGAAGGTGTGTACAGAACTCCAAGTTGCTGCTTCCAAAATATCCTTGGTAGGTACCTCTATGAGGTAGGCAGTTGAAGAGGCTGTTGCCCTGGTGGAGTGAGATCTAATGCTGCTAGGTACAGGTTTTCCATGGTATGTGTAGCAGAAACGTATACAATGTCCTATCCATTTTGAAATAGTCTGTTTTGAAATGGCTTTTCCCTGTGCTCCTGCAGCATACGCTACCAATAATTGCTCAAATTTTCTGAAAGCTTTGGTTTTGTCCAAGTAGAAGCGTAACTGCCTGTGAATGTCCAAAGAGTGCAGTAGTCTCTCTTCTTTATTCTGTGGTTTAGGATAAAACGTTGGCAGGTGAATAGTTTAGTTTAGAGCCATACTGGATACCACCTTTGGCATAAAAGTAGGGTTAGTTCCTAAAGACACCCTGTCCTGGTGGAGAATGAGGAAAGGTTCCACTGCCATTAGTGCCTGTAATTCTGAAACTCTTCATGCTGATGTTATTGCCAGGAGCAGAGCAGTTTTCCAAGAGATATATTTTAATTCTGCTGTGTAGGCTGGCTCAAAAGGAGGTAAAGTTAGCTTCTCCAAAACAAAGTTGAGGTCCAAAGTTGGAGTAGGTGCTCTACGGGGCAGTCTTATGTTTTTAGCCCCTCTGAGGTACTGTTTTAACAGAGGATTAGAGAAAATTGGTGGATCCGTGTTGTAATGAGCAGAGATGGCAGAGGCGAGGATCTTGATGGATGAGAAGGAGAGTCCTTTGTCCAGCATCTCAGTTAAGTATTGTAGTATCTGAGGAATGTTTGGGACAAGAGGGTCAAGGTTGTGAGCTTGGTTCCAGGCACAGAATCTCTTCCATTTATCCGAATAGGCTTTCCTGGTACTAGGCCTTCTGGCCTCCAGAATGACATCCATAACAGCTTTGGAGAGAGGCATTGCTTGCTTGACTAAGGAATCTTCCATGCAGCTAGGTTTAAGGTCTTTAGCTGGCTGTGTAGTATTTGTTTGATGTTCATCGTGTTACCCTGCTGCAGTCATCACACTTGGGGGTTATTCTGTCGTCAGGCGGTCC
The DNA here is from genome assembly GCF_019279795.1 of Protopterus annectens. NCBI lineage: Eukaryota > Metazoa > Chordata > Ceratodontiformes > Protopteridae > Protopterus > Protopterus annectens. Next base: position 1,506,218,942 of record NC_056732.1, on the reverse strand, counting down.
CGCAGTCGGCCAGAATTCCAAAGTCCTGTCTGGCGTCAGTTGCTGTCGCTTCTTCCCTGACGTCAGTGCGCCAGGGGTATATATAATGCATCCAACGCCATTTTCTCCAGTCTTTCTTGCCGCACGGTGCCCGAAGCAGAAGCAGTTCGCAAGTGCCGGTCGGCTGACTCCTGAGATTTTCGAACTCGAATTTCAGACCAAAGTCTTCAATAAAGCTAAGTACCCCATTGGGGAAACTTTTCTTGCCTCAGACCGATGTCAGAAAAAGTTAACAATTGTATTTCTTGTGGGAAGCAAATACCTCATAAGGATTTTCATTCTTACTGCATACCATGCCTAAGCCCAGACCACGACGTCACAAGTTGTCGTTTTTGTGCTAGGTTTAATAAGCGTACTATAAAAAGACGCTTTGATTTCGCACGACACTACTTCGGTAGAAAATTTAACTACACTATGCCATCGGAGCAACCGACTACCGGCGTGCACAAAAAACGTAAGGATAAGGACAGGCAGCCTAGATCCAAGCCAGACTCCGAGGCCTCGGCTGGTCCGGTCTCCGGTTCACCGGTCTTCAGTGAGGCTCCGACGCAGCCCCTGACTACCACAGATCTGGAACCTGAGACCGCTTCGAAACTTTTGGCGGAAAGTACCAGGCCGACGCAGCCATTTTGTTCAGGCCCTACAGACGACACTGCTGAAAAAGATGTCGGTGCTGCAGAAACACCTTCGGTTTCTGAAGGCGTCTTCAGACCGACAATGCTCACCATTAAACCGTATCCTAAGACGAAGACTCCTATTAAACCTAAAAAGACTGCACTTCAGTCCCCTGTTCAAGGCCCCATGCCTAAGAAACAGATGCTCAGAATGGCTTAAGATTTGATCTCTTTAATCAGGGGTTCCCATCCCCCTCCTGACAAAAGGCCTAGACAAGAGGAAAATTATGCATCTTCTGAACAAGTGTCCATTTCCTCAGGCTCCTCAGAGGACCAAGATTACTCCTTCTCCCCTTATGAAGATTCTGATGCTGAGGATTCCATTCCCTCAGCTTCTCCTCCTGAAGACTACTCCTTCGGGGAAACTTTACACACTGAGGGAACATTTTCACTGGGAAGGTCAGGACTACTCTGACTCAAAGAAAAGGTTCAGAGAGTTTCTTTTACCCCCCCAGCACAGACCACTTGCCATCCCCCCAGTTTTAGACATTGTGGATGATGTTTACTTAGAATCCAGACTCTCTGCCTCCTGCTCCGGCCAACCCTGACAGATACTATAGAGTGCCTGATTCCCACAAATTTCTTTATAAAAGCCCTGTTGCTGATCCAGAGACTATCTCCCAGGGTCCCAAAGGGGCTAAGGCTTCTATGGCAAAAAATCCTGTATCCTCTGAAAGGGACTCCAGAGCACTAGACAGGTGGGGGAAAAAGGTTTACACCTCAGCCACTCTAGCTATGAGGGCACTAAATTGCCAATTTCACATGCTAAAATATCAGCAATTTCTTATCTCTCAGTTAAAACAAAGAATGAGTACACTCCCTCAACAGTCTGAATTGAAAGAAATGCAGGATCTGTTGCATGCAACTGAACAGGTGGGCAAACATACTTTACAATGTGAGTTTGATTCTTTGGAGGCTTCCTGCAGAGCAGCTGTCACTGGGTCTGTTATACATAGGCGTGCTTGGTTAAAGGAACAAACTCTACCTGATCATGTTAACGCAAAGCTTCTAGATGCTCCCTTACTGCAGGATGTTCTTTTTGGAGTTAAAGCAGAAGAAGTCTTAAAGAAAATGGAGGATAAGGCAAAATCTATGCAGACAGTCAAAGATTTCCTACAGGTACAGCCCCCTCGTTTCAGCAGAAATTGGCCAACAAAAAAATTGGTCCTTTCCAGCTACTGACAGACCACAGAGGGGTAAATACAGACGTCCAAAAGGCAGAGGACAACCACAAGCCCAGTACAAACCTCGCCAATGGGGCACTGCAGCACAGAAGGGAGGAGAAGACAGGTCCCAAACTACCAGATTGCAAACTCAATGACTTGCACCTCATCTGGCCAAGCAACTCTCTCTTGGCAGACCCCTTGGGAGGAAAACTCTCACTTTTTGCAGACAACTGGCACATTGTCACAAAGGACAAATGGGTCCTAGGCATAATTTCACGAGGATACAGATTCCATTTTCACACCTTGCCAGTGAAAAGAGGAATGCTAAACCTGCCACAAAATCAGTGGGCAGAGGCACAAAAACAAATTACAGCTCTCATGGACATGAGAGCCATTCAACTGGTACCTATTCGAGAGCAAGGCCAAGGATTTTACTCAAGACTCTTTCTAGTTCCCAGAAGGACAATGCCTGGAGACCAATTCTGGACCTTTCAATTCTAAACACCTTCTTACAAGTACCCAAATTCAAGATGCTAACACTACAGCAGCTTCTTCCCATGTTGGGCAAGGAAGCATGGCTAGTAACGTTGGACCTCAAGGAGGCATACCTGCATGTCCCTATCAGACAAAGTTGCAGAAGATACCTCCGTTTCATTGCAGGTTCAACCCATTACCAATTCTCTGCACTGCCCTTTGGCTGATCTACTGCGCCCAGAGTCTTCACAAAAAGCCTGGCACCAGTAATTGCATACTGCAGACAAAGAGGAATTCAAATATACCCATACCTGGACGACTGCCTCATCCAAGCAGAAAGCAAGGACATCCTCTTACAACATCTGGCTTTTGTAAAACATCTTCTAAGTTGCCTGGGGTACACAGTAAACGAAAAGAAATCAAAACTAGTACCCTCACAAAATATGATATTCCTGGGTGCCAGCTTGAATACAACGGCCCAGAAGGCTTATCTGACGCCAGACAAACAACCACAACTGACTCAATATTTCAAAACAATGGCAACAAAGACCTAACTACCTGCAAGAAAAATTCTGCAGGCCTTGGGCTTCATGGCATCTTGCATACTACTAATACCATTTGCAAAGCTGCATATGAGGAAATTACAGTGGTACCTAAAAAGCGTATGGTCTCAGCACAGCTTGGACACAATGATATCTCTCATTCCCTGCCTACAACAGGAGTTTCTATGGTGATCACAGGCATGTCACCTCAACAAGGGTCAGCCTTTCACCTTGCCCCCAGCCAGGCAAACTATGACAACAGATGCATCGGACTACGCCTGGGGGGCACACATGGCAGGACAGTGCGTTCAAGGCATATGGACTGCATATCAAAGGAATGTGTTCCATAAGGTCATAGCTTGTCTGCATAGGGGGTAGGAGGGAGTGCCCCCTTGCTTGTTTATGTACCACATAACTGTGGTGTTGTCTGTCTTTAGTAGTAGTTGTCCTGGATGCAGCAGGTCCTTGAAAGCTATAATCGCATTTTGTACAGCTAGCATCTCTTTTTGATTGATGTGAAGATGCCTTTGTTTTGCGGTCCACGTGCCCTGAATACATTTGCTTGCCATGTGTGCTCCCCAGGCGTAATTCGATGCATCCGTTGTCAGTGTTTGCCTGGCTGTGGGTTGTGTAAAAGGCTATCCCTTGTTGAGGTGACAAGCTTGAGCCCACCATTGAAACTCCTGTTGAAGGCAAGGGATTAGTGGTATAACTGTTTCCAAACATTGAGTGTTGAGACCATACATTCTTTAGGTACCATTGTAGTTTCCTCATATGCAGTCTGGCATTTGGAATTAGTAGTATGCAGGATGCCATGTAACCCAAGGCCTGCAGAATTTTTCTTGCGGGGATCTGGGTCTTTGTTGCCATCAATTGAAAGTATTGAGTCAGTTGTCCTTGTTTGTCTGGCGTGAGATAACCCATCTGGGCCGTTGTGTTCAAGCTGGCATGCCCTCTTGTGAGGGCACTAGTTTTGATTTATTTTCGTTTACTGTGTACCCCAGGCAACTTAATAACTTTTTTACAAACGCCAGATGCTGTAGAAGAATGTCCTTGCTCTCTGCTTGAATCTGGTAGTCGTCCAGGTACAGATAAATTTGAATTCCTTTCTGCCTGCAAAATACAATTACTGGTGCCAGGCACTTTGTGAAGACCCTGGGCACAGTAGATAAGCCAAAGGGCAGTGCAGAGAATTGGTAGTGCATTGAACCAGCTATGAATCTGAGATATCTTCTACAGTTTTGTTTGATAGGGACATGCAGGTATGCCTCTTTGAGGTCCAAAGTCACGAGCCAAGCTTTCTTGCCCAGCATGGGAAAAGCTGCTGTAATGTCAACATTTTGAATTTCGGAACATCCAGATAAGTGTTTAGAGATGAAAGATCCAGAATGGGCCTCCAGGCTTTGTCCTTTCTGGGTACCAGAAAGAGTCTTGAGTAAAATCCTTGTCTTTGCTCCTGTGATGGTACCTTTTGAATAGCTCTCATATCCATGAGTGCTGTAATTTGTTATTGAGCCTCTGCCCATTGATTTGGTGGCAGATTTGGCATTCCTTTTAACCTTGGTAGAGTGGGAAAGTGGAGCCTGTAACCTTGAAATACAATGTTGAGAACCCATTTGTCTTTGGTGATCATTTGCTAATTGTGGAAGAAGAGTGCCAGTTTTCCTCCCAAGGGGGCTGCCAAGAAGGATTTGTTTGGCAGCTGTAGTGGGAAGTCATTGGAGCTGCTTTTTATATGGTTGTGGCCTGTCTTCCCTTTCTTTCTGGCCTGATGCAACCCATTGTTGAGGCCTGTAAGGGCCTTGTGTTTGACCTCTACCTCTTGGACGTCTGTATCTTCCCCTTTGAGGTCTGTCTGTAATTGGAAAGGACCAATTCTTAGTTGGCCAGTTTCTGCTAAATCTAGGAGGCTGAACCTGTAAGAAATCCTTCACCGTTTGCGTAGATTTTGCCTTATCCTCCATTTTCTTTAATACCTCTTCTGCCACTCCAAATAACACATCCTGCTGCAAAGGTGCATCCAATAATTTTGCTTTAACATGATCTGGTAACGTTTGTTCTTTTAACCAAGCATGTCTTCTAATAACTGCTGCTCTGCAGGAGGCCTCTAGAGAATCAAAACCACATTGCAAAGTATGCTTTCCCACTTGTTCAGCTGCATGCAATAAATCCTGCATTTCTTTAAAATTAGGAGGATCTGATTCTGGAAGCATTTTTTGTTTTAAGTGAGGCAGTAAAAATTGCTGATATTTTAGCATGTGAAACTGGCAATTTAAGGCTCTCATTGCTAAAGTTGCAGACGTATATACTTTCTTTCCCCATCTGTCTAATGCTCTGGAATCTCTGTCAGCGGGAACTGGATTCTTGGCTGATGAGGCCTTAACCCCTATGGGTCCCTGAGAAATAGTTTCAGGGTCAGCGACAGGGCTTTTATACAGAAATTTATGTGAGTCAGGGACTCTGTAGTATCTGTCAGGTTTAACAGGGGCTGGAGGTAAGGAATCAGGATTTAAGCTGGATTCAGTATAAACATCATCCACAATATCTAACACTGGCGGAATAGCAAGGGGTCTCTGTTGAGGCAATAAAAGGAGGTCTCTGAGCCTTTTCTTGGATTCTGAGTAATCTTGGCCTTCCCAGTGGAAATGCTCCCTCATGGTATGTAGTATTTCCCCAAAGGAGTAGTCCTCAGGCGGTGAGGCTGATGGAATTGATTCCTTAGCATCATTTTTATTTATTTATTTATTTTACATTTGTTGACCGGGCTAGTCTAGCTGGACATATATCCGTTTACAGTAGAGGCCCGGGGAGAAAAGCTCCAGTATAGATAAAATTACAGTGATTTATAACAATTTTCTTAATAGTTTTATACAAGGTACAAGAGAGGAAATCTATAACATTGAGAAAAATATTAAGTCAAGTTATACAACAAATATAAGAACTACATACTAAGGTTAATAAGAAATATAGGCATCCCTTAGGATTCAACTCTCGACTCCAGAAGCTTCAGGTATGGCCAGTAAGGGGACAGGAAGGAAGAATAATAAGGCGTTTTAAGACATATTTTCAATCAGGATTGGTACAGGGACATAGCCAATGAGAAGTAAGGTGTGCTTTGATTTGTCTTTTGAACAGAGAGGTGGACTGTAGAGTAGCTATATCTTGAGGGATTAGATTCCAGTGTTTCCCTATGGAATTTGAAAATAGTGCATCCCCAGCTTTATTATATGATTTAGTTTTGGATACTAGAAACTTGTTGGCGGACCGAAGAGTGTTTAGGTTCTTATATGGAGAAATAAGTCTAGCCAGGCTTGGAGTATTTTCAGGGAAATGAAGAGTTTTATGAATGATAAGTAGTTGTTGGTAAAGTAGGTGGTTATTTAGTTCTAGCCAATTTAGTTGTTTCAGGTTATAGCAGTGGTGAGTTCTATGGGGAGTTGCATTAATGAATCTAGCTATACTGTTATAACAGTATATCATAATATAATAGTATATTATAATAATAATAATAGTACATCATAATCCTCATAAGGGGGTAAAGAGTATCCTAGGCCTGAGGATGAATCAGAAGAGATGGACACCTGGTCGGATGAGTCATAGTCTGCATCCTGTCTAGGCCTTTTTATCAGGAGGGGGATGGGACCCTCTGATCAGAGTAATTAGGTCTTCGGCCATTTTGAGCATTTGTTTCTTAGGCATGGAGGCCTGTTCTGTGGAATGCTGTAATTGTTTCTTTGACTTTAAAGGAGGCTTAGACTTAGCTGAGGGTTTAATGCTTAACTGAGTAGGTCTGAAGTTACCCTCTGTAGCTGTGGGTTGCTCAGCTGCTCTGGATCCCTCTGAAAGGTTAGTCTCGGTAGGCTGAAGAGCTTGTGCATCCGAAGGCCCAGCTATCTCCACGTGGGAGTCGGAGGCGGCTTGTGGTTCTACAGAAGCGGTCGTCAGGGGCTGCGAAGGCACTTTGCTGAAAACCGGAGAACCAGTGACTGGCCTAGAAGAGGCTTCATCGTCAGTTTTGGGCCTCGGATGCCTATCCTTGTCTTTGCGCTTTTTGTGTATTCCGGTCGTCGGAAGTTCCGACAGCATGTTATAATTGAATTTTCTACCAAAATAATGTCGGGCAAAATCATACCGACGTTTAATAGTGCGCTTGTTAAACCTAGCACAAAACCGACAACCAGTAATGTCGTAGTCAGGGCCTAGGCATGGGATACAATAGGAATGGAAATCCTTATGAGGTATTTGCTTCCCACAAGAAATACAGTTATTAACTTTTACTGACATCAGTCTGAGGCAAGAAAAAGTTTCCCCAACGGGGTACTTAGCTTTGTAGAAGACTTTGGTTCTGGATTCGGAATGTAAATCTCAGGAGACGGCCAAACCGGCACTTGCGAACTGCTTTTGCTTCGGGCACCGTGCGGCAAGAAAGACTGAAGAAAATGGTGTCGGCTGCATCTTATATACCCCCTGTCGCACTGACGTCAGGGAGGAGGCGACAGCAACTGATGCCGGACCAAGACTTTGGAACTTTGGCTGACTGCGGGACCGCTTGACAGCAGGATAACCCAAGTGTAATGACTGCAGCAGTGTAACACAATGAACATCTTGGAGTTTCCCTGGATCAGCTTGCCCTTTTCATCATGTTTTGATCACTTCTGCAGCAGAGGGGCCAAACACTAAATCTCCGTCCAAGGGAGAATTTAATGTCTCATTTTTAACATCATCTGGATAGTTATGAGAATGCAGCCTTGTAAACCTTCTTAAAACAGTATCAATAGAGTTATGCACACACTGTGCAAACATTGAGTACAAAAGAAGAAATTAAGTTAATTAAAGGATATTTTCCTCCCAAAAAAAAGCTGCATGTAAAACATTCTTCATATTTTCACAATTTCTCAGAACAAACTTTAACATATCAACCGGACAATTCAAAATTCTGAAAACCAAAGTTGCAGAAATACACACTTTTTTCACATAAGAAAAACAAAAAAGTACCTAAGCTAACACAGCTGAAGGTAAAACAATAAACTTTAATGCACACAAAAGAGAGTAAGCATTTTCATGGTGTGGTCTCACCGCTTCATCAGACTGTTCTAAACTAGTAACAAATGCAGTTAAATACCATAAGTTAATTAGTCAATTAAAGCAGTGATAAAAGCATCAATTATCTAACAGAAGAATGTCACAACAAGAAAGCAGACAAATGAAACGTATAAAAAAGATAAAAAATATATATAAAAAATATGTGTAGAAAACAATCCTATACTCAGTGTTTGAGAGATCTAGCTTTTAAAAAAAGGCTTAAGAGAGACAACTTCATTAAGACCTGGTATTTTATCAGCATTAAGAGACAGAATCCATTTTTGCTCTGCAGATTCTGTGCGATTCCTAAGATCTCCCCCTCTTAAACTCTCAAGAATGATCTCTAGCACAAGGAATTTAAAATTATGTTCCTGTCCATGGCACATAATATGCTTAGCAAGGGCATTGATGTCTTTCTTGCTTCTAATGTCTCTCTGGTGTTCCAGCACCCTGTCTTTGAGTTGTCTGTTACTCATGCCTACATAAAAAGCATGGCAGAAAGTGCAATAACTAAAATAAACAATGTTCTTTGTCCTGCAATCAGCATAAACGTTTGTGTCTATTTTAAAGTGCATATTGGGGTGCATGTAAGTAGGACTAGAGTGTATAAACTTGCAGGCTGTGCAATTCCTACATTTAAAAGTACCATGCCTCTCTGACTGTAAAACCTTGTTAAAAGTAGAAGTAGTGTAGCACAGATGCCTTTTCAAAGATCTGTTATTTTTAAAAGAAAAGTGTGGAACAGTATCTATGGCATTTCTTAATTCATCTACAGTATCCAAAATGCCCCAGTTCCTTTTGACAATATCAGAAGAATATGTGAGAGGAAACCTAATCAATCCTGTCCTTTGTTCTGTAGCTATGGCTTCAGTGTTAGGTGCAGCAGCGTATTAAGGCTGAATTAAGAAATGCCATTACAGACAACCCTCTCCTCCTCCCAACAAATTCCAACACATGTGAGAGATGCAACCATATAGCCAAACTGGAGGCTAAGCTCTATCAACTCAGTACTGGCGTAATCAGTCAGGAGGTGAAGGAAACCACACTCACTACAATTCCAGTCTCACATAGACCTACCACGACAGCAAACCAAACACATAAACACACAAAAACATACTCGGAGGCTCTAAATAAAAGTCTGCCCAAGCAGCAGAAACCTCCAAAGCAGACACCCAAGCAACCGCCACCCCAAAACAAAACACATGCAACACATAGCTCACAAAGCCAGTGTGCCGAACAGTCACAGCCCTTAAGGCTAAACAACACACCTGATACACTTGTAATAGGTGACTCTATCATCAGGCACAGTGACGTCCCGCTCACCAGGCTGAACAAGGAGAAGGTCACAGTGAGCTGCCTGTCGGGCGCTAGGATCCGCCACATAACACAAGCACTCAGATCACTCCAAGGCAAGTACAGATATGACTCAGTCATTGTCCATGCTGGTGTGAATTACCTGAGACGTACCTCCCTGGACTACATGAAAAGAGACATAGAGGAGCTCTCTGAGCATGTAGCCCAGGCCGGTATGACCCTGACCTTGAGTAGCATCTTACCCTCACCAAGAATTATGCCACAATATGAAGACAAGATGATCAATTTCAACAATTGGCTTAAGTATTGGTGTCATTCAAAGGGGATCCAATGCCTGTCAGCCTGGGATGACATGCTCGACAAGCAACGATGCATCGCTAGGGACGGCTTGCACCTGTCACCCCTGGGCTTTCGGATATTGGCAAAGGCTCTTGCTACCTCCATAGTGCCTTTTTTAGGCAAGGCTCAAGAGACAAACCCACCTCCATAGGTATCACAAGGGATAAGAAACTAAGAGTAGTGCTACTCAACGCCAGAAGTCAAAACCTCAAGATGCACGCACTCAAAACTCTCCTTAGCATGGAGAACATCGATATCCGTGCAGTAACAGAAACCTGGTTCAAGGCTCCCGAGAGCACCCCAGCACTACCAGGTTATACCTCATACCATGTTTTTCGGCCCCAAAACTTGGACCGAACCACAAAAGGAGGGGGAGTATCAATATTCGTCAAAGATACCCACACCTCCAGGTTGGTGGCACAGCACGAAGCATCAGAGACTATCCATGTGCAACTAACAGTGGGTAAAACTGCCTTCCAGTTTATAGCCTGCTACAGACCACCCTCCCAAACCCAGGAGCCCCACTCGGCCTTCCTGAGAACACTGGAAAATATGAAGGTCTCTCCAAACACCATTATATTGGGCGACTTCAACTACCCAAACATAGACTGGGAGCATTACTCTAGCTCCAACACCCTAGCCCAAAGGTTCCTAGAATTTATAAACTCAAATGCTATGGAACAACTTGTTACCACTCCCACAAGAGGGGAAAACATACTGGACCTGATTATCACCAACATGGGGGCTCTATATTCCAGACCAGAAGTGTATCCCTCACTGGTAAGATCAGACCATAAACTAATCTCATTGGATATTCACATCCCGACCCCACCCGCTGCCCAGAAAACCACAGGGAAAAACTTCTCTAAAGCAAATTTCACACTCCTCAAAACCGAGGTAGAATCCTTCAAAGCCCCCGGGCCTGTGGAAAATACGGCCCAGAACGCAGAATTCTTTATAAACGCATTCTATGAACACCTTCAGGAATGCATGGATCATGCAATCCCAAATAAAACCAAGACCCAATCCTCCAAAGGCAGGCGTCCTGTCTGGTGGACCCCAGCCATAAACAAACTATACAATAGAAGGAGGAAGCTACTACATGATAGAGCAAAATCCCAAAAAGGGAAGGCATCTCTGATCAGTATTAGCAAAAAACTACGGGCACTCATAAAATCGTCTAAGGCCAGCTTCGAGAGAAAAATTGCAGAGGACACTAAGGATAATCACAAGGCTTTCTTTAGTTATGTGGGTGGGAATTCCCAGATATGCTCAGAATTGGTCCAAAATGACAAAAAATACACCAAACCCACAGACATTGCCAACATCCTAGCTGACAGGTTCAGCGCAAACTCCCCCCCCCCACACCAAAAGGGCAAATATCTATCCCAGCAGAGTGCTGCCCCCCTGACATCTCAGATGCTCAGGTAAGAGCCGTCCTCTCCAAAGCAAAAAACACAGCATCAATGGGACCAGACGGTGTCCCGGGCTGCGTCCTACATGAACTCCAAGAAGAGCTAAACTCAAAAATAAAACTATTGTTCAATCTCAGCCTTACTACAGGATATGTACCCAAAGAGAGGCGTACATCAACAGTGGTCCCTCTCCACAAAGGTGGTGCCTCAACGGATCCTGGAAACTTTCGCCACATAAGCTTGACTAGCTTGGTCTGCAAAGCTATGGAAAGGATCATCATGAACCTCATAAGTAAAGATTTTGGGGACCTACAGACACTGGATCCTAACCAGTTCAGCTTTATGTGCAGATCCTGCCTCTTAAACCTGGTCAATTTCTTTGAAACAGTCACCAAGGCCATTGACAAGGGGAAGGTGGTCCACACAGCCTACCTGGACCTCGCAAAAGCCTTCGATACAATACCCCACTTGGGCATTATAGACAAGCTCACCAGCTTAAATATAAACCCCTGTGTCACTAGATGGGTTGCAAACTGGCTCAAGGACAGAACCCACATGGTTAGAATTGCTGGAGCCATGTCAGACTCCAAACCAGTTACAAGTGGCGTCCCACAAGGCTCAGTCCTGGGACCTCTCTTGTTCGGTATATATTTCTCGGAGGTACAGGCCAACACGGAAGGACTGTGGCTGACCAAGTTCGCAGATGACTGCAAACTAGGCACCATAATCGACTCTCCAGCCGACACAGGCATCCTACAAAAGGGCCTCATAGAAACAGACAACTGGTGCCAGAGCCATGGCCTCAAGCTAAACGCCAAAAAGTGTATAGTCATCCCCTTTGGCAAAAACAAAGTGCCCACAAATTACCACATAGGTGGTAATCCATTAAGTACGGAAGAAGTAATTAGGGACCTGGGGACCCAAGTTGATAGCAATCTCTCATTTGAAAACCACGTGGCCAAAGTGGTTAGAAAAACATTTTATGTAGCCCACCTAATCATGAAGGGATTCACATCTAGATCAGGGGAGGTCATCGTGCCTCTTTACTCATCCCTCATCAGGCCCATAATTGAGTACAATGCCCCTTTTGGGATGTACCTTACCAGACACCTTCAGCAACTGGAAAGACCCCAAAAGTACCTCACCAAGAGGATCAAAGGGCTCAAACAGATGCCATATGCTGCCCGGTTAAAGAAACTCCAGCTCTATTCAGTGGCATACCGCCTGCTCAGAGGCGATCTGTGCCTGACGTATAAAGCCATGTCCAACCAGAATTAATGGACATGCTGCACCTCAGAAAATGCAAATCCCATCAAGCTATGCGCTCGAGAGACTTGAACCTCAGCACTGAAATAAATTGGACATGCTGGAGGGACAGATTCATAACCCAGAGGCTCCCTTCACTCTGGAATAAAATCCCATTCCAGGTTAGGCAGAGTCCCTCATTGACTCTCTTCAAGAGGAATCTTGATGAGTGGATGGGAGATCGTAGGTTTACCCCATGTATCACTTCTGTGTCACTGTTAGACAAAGGCACAGTATACTAACCTCGAAAAAGGGCATAGCAAAATTCATTTAAAATGGGTGGCGAAAGCCAAACACACTCGGGCTAGGCTTATAAATGCCCTAGGGCAGATAGCCTAGTATGAACCTATAAAGAGTAGGTATGGATTTAACTAAGTGCTTTGCCATAGTGAGATCAACTAAGGCTATAGATACTTTGTCAAGATTGGGAATAGAGTATAAAATTTAAAAGACGGATTTTTTTTACATCCTGTCTGTTTTTTTAGGGGCAGCTGTTTGACTAACGGAAAAATTTCAGGCAGTAACACACACACATCCTTTAAAACTGACAGAACAGGAACAATGGGTGTAGGTTCTGGAAGAAAGCTTATGTAACAACTCATAGTATTTTCTGAGGGACTGAGGGGCCTCAGTGTTCTCCCATTGAAAACACTGGCACATTCTAGCAATAGTCGCAAAGAAAAAGAAACCCCCACAGGGAGAATCAGAAACTGAGCTCTCCTCTGAGTCTGAATCAGAAATCTGAGGAAAAAACCCTGAATCTGTCCCTTCATCTTCATGTTCATATTCAGAATCTTGAATCTCTTCAGGAAAAGAGGAATCTGTCTTTCTTTTACCAGAAACTACTTTACAAGAAGGATCAATAGTCTAAATTAAACCTTGAGGCAGACCCAGTAAACTACGCCTGTCTAAAGAAATTTGAGGAGGAGTAGATACATGTTTGGTTTTCAGTTTATTTTTTTGACAGGAAAAATGGAGCCAGCCAAGTTACTAATGGCACAGCATTCTGGCACAAACTGCAACCGTCCCTTGTTCCCTCTTCCAGGACTGACAAGAGTGGCTCCCCCTTGCCTACTGAGGGGACTCCAAGAGTCGCAGAGGACATGGCTAACCCCTGATCTGTGGAGGCTGTAGGTGCTACACTAGAGGCATGTGGGGTAAAAGATCAGTGATATGAGGTTTAACAAATGGCCACAGCAGAGCCACCCACCTTCGGCCGAGACAAATTGCTAGCCTGCTGTGATGGCCAAGGCTGTTTTAATTTTTCTTTTAGTGGCTAGAAGAAGAAATGACTGTGAGACCAGTAGTCTGTTCCATGATCAAGCCAAAAATGGTGCTTCTTTACAGTGGAAGAAAAGAAGCAAATGCCAGCAACTCTACTAGTCCAGAAAAGTAATTTTTTTTTTGTTTTTACAGGAAAAAAAATAGTAAAAGCACTTTTAAATACTATGACAGCCCCACCAAGGAAAATAAACACAATTTTCCACAGAAAATATGTTTTCTGTTAGCTAATACTACTTTTAAAGTGAGAGAAAAAATGAGTGTTCCATTTAAAAATGTTATTTTCGAGTCAGTCAGTTAAAACACAATACTCCTAGCTTTAAAGTAACTTTCCTGAAGGGGAAAGTAATAAAACATCAGCAGATATAAGAAAATGGAAGGTTTTTTTTTCCCCTAAAGGGAACTTATCTGTCCAGCAAAGGAAAGCATCATACAACTGTCAATCTTCGAAAGCCTCAGATGAGCATACTGTTTGAGCGCAGGAAGGCTTGGAAGGGCTTTACACCCAGATTTGTCTTTTATTCAGCTCAGCTTGAGCTGCTTGACAGTTTGGGTGCACGGAAGTTGTCCTAAAGCTCTAGAAGCTGGCTGACCATTCTATCCTTGGCAGGATATAACCCATTTAGCTTAGGCTACAGCAGCAGTGGTCAGTATGAATAAATATGAGCTACAGTACCTTGTCTTATGATGTAGGAGATATCTAGGAGCAGAAGCTGAGCCTCTTGGGATGAGACTGGAGCTATTTTCACAAAGAAAGTCTTTTTTTATCTATGGGCAAAAGCTAGACCTCTTGATATGAGATGGGGGGGGGGGGGGGTTGCTGTTCAGCTTTCACAAAGAATGCCTTTGTCTGATGTTGTCAGTTTTCATTCATTCCTCCACCTGTGGGTTCTGAATCTGACCTTGGATATGACTCGGCCACTTTCCAAGCTGTCACCTTTATTGCCTTCTCTCTCCCTTCTAGTTTTCCCTTCTCTGAATTTTAAAAGTTAAAAAAAAAAAAAAATTAGTAGTATTAGCTTGTATTTTCTTTTCTCACATGTTTTTCTCCATGTGGACAAATACTACAGGGTCCCTGACTCTCATAAATTCCTTTTCAAAAACCCTACTTCAGACCCAGAAACTATTTCTCAGGGTCCAAAAGGGGTCAAGGCTTCTACTGCAAAAAACCCTACCCCCTCTGATAGGGATTCTTGGGCTCTGGATAGATGGGGAAAAAAGATTTACACATCTGCTGCTTTGGCTATAAGGGCCTTAAATTGCCAGTTTCATATGCTCAAATATCAGCAATATATCATGACATGCTTAAACAGAAAATGATGGCAAATTCTGAATGTGCAGAAAACAAAGAAATACAGGATTTATTGCATGCAGCTGAACAAGTTGGAAAGCATACTTTGCAATGTGGTTTTGATTCTCTGGAGGCCTCCTGCAAAGCCGCTTTTACGGGTTCTGTCATTAGGAGGCATGCTTGGTTAAAAGAACAAAATCTGCCTGACCATGTTAAAGCAAAATTATTAGATGCTCCTTTACAACATGATACCGTGTTTGGTGTTAAGGCAGAAGAGGTGTTAAAGAAAATGGAAGACAAAGCTAAATCTATGAAAACGGTCAAGGATTTTTTACAGGTACAGCCACCTAGATTTAGCAGGCACTGGCCTACAAAGAATTGGTCCTTTCCAGTCTCAGACAGACCTCAGAGGGGCAGATCCAGATGACCTAGAGGCAGATCACAGACGCAAGGATCCTACATGTCTAAGCAGTGGAGTGCCTCTACCTCCAAAGGTGGAGAGGACAAATCACAATCATACAGGAAACAGTCCCAATGACTTCCCCCTGCCTGCACCAAGCATTTATCTTCTGGCAGCACCCTTAGGAGGAAAACGAGCACTTTTTTCTCAAAATTGGCTAACGTTCATAGAGTCATAGGGTCATAGATTAGTACTAGGCTAACTGCCCTTGCGAGCCATTTTAAGCCTAGCCAGTTATCCCATGTGAGATTCAAACCCTGCACCTTGTGTTTGTAAGGCAAACACCTTAACTATTAGACCACCCTCCCAACCCCTGGACAAAAGGGTTCTAGACGTAGTCTCACAAGGCTACAAGTTTCATTTCCGTACCCTATCAAGGGCAAACGGCTGGCCAGACCTGCCAAAAAATCAATGGGCAGAGGCTCAAAAACAAGCCGCAGCTCTCATGGACATGAGGGCTATTCAACAAGTGTCTCAGCAAGAGCAGGGACAAGGATTTTACTGAAGACTGTTCTTGGTACCCAGAAAGGACCAAGCATGGAGACCAATACTGGACCTATCTATTCTTAACACTCTCCTGGATATACCAAAATTCAAGATGTTGACCTTGCAGCAGCTTCTGCCCATGCTGGACAGCAAGACTTGGCTCGTGACTTTAGACCTAAAAGAGGCATACCTGCATGTCCCAATCAGACAAACATGCAGAAGATTCCTCAGATTCAGGGCTGGCTCAAAGCATTACCAATTCTCTGCACTGTCCTTTGGCTTATCTACTGCGCCCAGGGTCTTCACAAAGTGCCTGGCACCAGTAATTGCTTACTGCAGACAAAGAGGAATACAAATATATCCTTACTTGGACGACTGCCTCATACAAGCAGAGAACAAGGACATTCTACTACAGCATCTGACATTTGTGATGAGACTTTTAACATGCCTAGGGTACACAGTCAACAAAAAGAAATCAAAACTAGTACCCTCTCAAGAGATAATATTCCTGGGTGCAAGCTTAAATACAACTGCCCAGATGGCTTATCTCACTCCAGACAAACAAAGGCAACTGACTACCTATTTCAAGGAAATGGCAACAAAGGCCCAGTTATGTGCAAGAAAAATTCTGCAGGCTTTGGGCTTCATGGCATCCTGCATCTTACTAATTCTATACGCAAGACTGCATATGAGGAAAATTCAATGGTACCTAAAAAGTGTTTGGACGCAACATTGCCACAGTCTGGAAACAATGATTACTCTAGTTCCCTGCCTGCAACAGGAGTTTCGATGGTGGGCAAAGGCTTGTCACCAAAACAAGGGACAGCCATTCTCACTACCCCCAGCCAGGCAGAGCCTAATGACGGATGCATCAGATTATGCCTGGGGGGCACACATGGCAGGAAGAGGCATTCAGGGCACCTGGTCCACAAACCAAAAGCATCTACATATCAATCAAAAAGAGAAGCTAGCTGTTCAAAATGCCCTGACAGCCTTCAAGGACCTACTTCATCTGGGACAACTACTGATAAAGACAGACAAGACCACGGTCATGTGGTACATAAACAAACAGGGGGGCACTCATTCTTATCCCCTGTGCAGACTAGCCATGGCTTTATGGGACACAGCATTGACTTACCAAGTTCATCTGCAGGCACAATTCCTGCCAGGAAAGGAAAACACTCTGGCAGACAAACTAAGCAGAAACCTCATGGATCCCGATGAGTGGCACCTGGATCCACAAGTCTTCAGCATGATAACAAAGAAATGGGGACGCCCGGACATAGATCTATTTGCCTCTCCTCAAAACAATCAACTAAAAAGATTCTGCACAAGGACTTATCACAGACAAGCTTGGAAAGTGGACGCCTTATCTTTCAACTGGACAAACCTATCAGTATATGCCTTTCTTCCTCTACCTCTCCTCCCCAAGGTACTCTTAATGGTCAGGCAGGAGAAACCAAAAATGATTCTGATTGCCCCAGACTGGCCCCACCAGTACTGGTATCCGATCTTAAGGAGCTTGTCCCAATGCCCAGCCTGGACCTTACCTCAAATACCTCATCTACTGTCACAGCAAAACAATCAGATTCTGCACAGCCAACTCAGGACCCTAAACTTGGCAGCATGGCGGATAATGTAGCCATATAAACCACACCTCTCAGTAAAGCTGTGATGGATGTCATTTTAGAAGCCAGAAGGCCTAGTACTAGAAAATCCTATGCTGGGAAATGGAAGAGATTTTGCACTTGGAACCAAGCTCAAGGAACTGATACAGCTGTCCCAAATATTCCTCAGATTTTGCAATACTTAACCAAGATGCTGGACAAAGGCCTATCTTTCTCATCAATTAAAATCCATGCCTCTGCCATTTCAGCTCATTACAATACAGAGCCACCACTCTTTTCTCATCCTTTATTAAGGCAGTACCTCAGAGGAGACAAAAACTTAAGGCCTCCAAGGAGAATGCCAATACCTGCATGGGACCTCAATTATGTCTTGGAAAAACTCACCTTACCTCCTTTTGAGCCAGCTGCAACTGCAGATATAAAATTCTTATCTTGGAAAACAGCTCTGCTCCTAGCAATAACTTCTGCAAGACGTGTTTCAGAGCTACAGGCTCTCATGGCTGTGGAACCCTTTATCATTTTTTATCCAGACAGGGTCTTTCTGAGAACAAACCCTACATTTATGCCTAAGGTGGTATCCAGTGTAGCCCTTAACCAAACTATTAATTTGCCAACTTTTTATCCAAATCCACAGAACAAGGGGAAGAAAATTCTGCATTCTTTGGACGTACACAGACAATTTAGATTCTACTTGGACAAAACTAAAGTTTTCAGAAAGACAGAACAATTACTAGTGGCATATGCCACAGCATCACAAGGAAAGGCTATCTCGAAGCAGACTATTTCAAAGTGGATAGGTCACTGCATTCGTTTCTGCTACTCACAGCATGGCAAACCAGTGCCTAAGGGCATTAGGCCACATTCAGCCAGAGCTGCAGCCACTTCTGCAGCCTTTCTCAGGGGAATACCAACCAAAGACATTTTAGAGGCTGCCGCTTGGAGTTCAGTGCATACCTTTACAAAACATTACAATCTGCCTCTTTACTCTAAATCCAGGGCAGGCTTTGCCACTGCAGTTCTACAGTGCCTCATAGCTGCTCCTAATGCTGTTTAGCTCCAGCCCCCCCCCCCCCCCAATCATAGCTTTGGGACTACTCAACCCAAATGTAATGACTGCAACAGTGAAACATGAAGAACATAGTACAGTTGTGTACACTTAACCATAAATGTAGATGTTTGAGTGTATTCACTGTTGCAGTCCAGGTTACCCTCTCACCATCCCCCTTATTTTTGCTGGAACTTATCTTTACTTCTCTAATCTATACAACCTAGGTGGTGTATTTGCTTATAGATGAAGGTAAAGCTTATTTCTGGTGCATGTATGTTTTATTTACATAAATTTAGTCTACTCTTTTGGGGGCACCTGACATCTGGGGCAAGAAAAACTGAATAAAATGGCGTCGGCTGCATCTTTTATACCCCTGACGACCTGACGTCAGGGAAGAGGCGACAGCAACCGCTGCAGGACCCAAGACTTTGGAATTCAGGCCAACTGAGGGCAACCTGCCAACAGGATAACCCAAATGTAATGACTGCAACAGTGAATACACTCGAACATCTACATTTATGGTAAGTGTACACAACTGTACTTTTTGGCCCAGTTCATTTAGATAGTTCCTGCTCGGTGTGTGAGGGGTTTAATCTGCAGGCATTGGTGGACCACAAGAACAAGCTGGTGTTTAAGACGATGCTTCCTTCTTCTGCTTCTCCTGTTCTTCCATCTACTTCAGGGGCTCAACCCCCCCCCCCACTAAGAAACACAAGGAGGCCAGGGACCAGAGAAAATGCTCCCATGAAAGGTCCTCCTCTGAGCTGCCAAAAAAGGTGCCAAAACATCTGATTCGAGGCCCAGTCCTCCGGCAAAATTGGTGCTCAGGGCATTGGGCTTGATGCCTGCCACAATAACCCTATTACCGACCGCACGGTTACACATGCAAATACTTCAGTGAATGTTGTCAGTCCAATGATCTTTATATAGTCACACGCTGAATCATCCCATCAGGGTTTCACCGCATGCCAGGATTTTCTCCTATGGTGGTTACACTCCCCGGTAGTCACCCAAGGCCGTCCCTTGGTTCTCCCTCCACCAAACGCCATACTAACCACAGATGCCTCCCAGACTGGGGGGGGGGGTGCTTTCTGAGATGGACAGTACAAGCCAAGTGGACACCTCAGGAGACCAAATTGCATATCATTGTCATGGAGATGAAACCGGTTCTTTTAGCATTCCAAGCACTACACAACTTTCTACACAACTTTCTACCTCTAAGGACTATTGCAATCCACATGGACAGTATGTCCATAGTATGGTACATCAACAAGCAAGGAGGAACCAGATCTTACCCATTGTGTCAAGAAGCAATGAGAGTGTGGCAATGGGCAATGTCTGCCAATTGCAGCGCACCTTGCAGGGGAGTCCAACATTCCAGCGGATAGGCACAGCAGAGTTTTACTGATGCCTCACGAGTGGTCTCTAAATCAGTTAGTGGCAAACATGATTTTCTTCAAATGGGATCAGCCTTGCTGCAATCTCTTTGCACCCCCCTTCCCACCCTCAACAACAAATGCAGCAGGTTCTTTGCCTTAATCCCCTTTCAGAGACAGTCACCAAGGGATGCTCTAGTCCATGCTTGACCCTCCGGTCTATGCATTTCTTCCATTACCTCTGATCCCCAAATTTCTTCAGAAAGCACATTGGTTGAAGAGCAAAGTAATCCTCATTGACCCCTTTTGACTTCGTCTGGTTCACCTTCCTTTGGTCTTATCTGGTTTGTCCTCCTTGGACGTCGGAACCTCTGCCACATCTACTGTCCCATCTCTCTGGGCAAACTCAACCAGATCTTCAAGGCCTAAAACTGACTGCATGGTTTCTCCAATTGTAATGATGGCTAGATATACCGGGCTTTCATCCCAGTCCAGAAAATTTTGATTTCCTCTCACAAATTGTCGCCCAGAAAAATCTACAAGAACAAATGGAAGAGATTCTCCATTTAGGCTCAACAAACGTTTATTGACCCTTTTATGGCTCCTGTTCCAGTAATATTGGATTTCTTGGCCATTCTTTTCCAAAATGGAGTCAGTTATTCCATGGTTAAAGTCCAGTTAGCAGCTATTTCAAATTTTCATGTTGGAGAGAATTCTGCCTTCTTAGCATCATCAAAACTATGTAAGGCCTTCCTCAGAGGTACCATTTTGCTTTGCCCTCCAGTCAAGGACCCTACTCTTCCTTGGGACCTCACCTTGATATTAGAGGTGTCAGCTAATTTGGAATTGAAGATGTTCTTCATGTTTCACTATTGCAGTCATTACATTTGGGTAATCCTGCTGGCAGGTTTCCCTCAGTCGGCCTGAATTCCAAAGTCTTGGGTCCTGCGTCAGCTGTCGTCGCCCCTTCCCTGACGTCAGGTCATCAGGGGTATAAAAGAAGCAGCCGACACCATTTTCTTTAGTCTTTCTTGCCATGCGTTGCCCGAAGCAGAAGCAGTTCGCAAGTGCCGGTCGGCCGACTCCTGAAATTTTCGAGTTCGAATTTCAGATCCGAAGTCTTCCATAAAGCTAAGTACCCCGTTGGGGAAACTTTTTGCTTGCTTCAGAACCAATGTCAGAAAAAGTTAATAATTGTATTTCTTGTGGGAAGCAAATACCTCATAAGGACTTTCATTCCTACTGTATTCCTTGCCTAGGCCCTTATCATAATTTTCTGGGTTGTCCGTTTTGTGCTAGATTTAACCAACGCATTATTAAGCGTCAGTATGATTTTGCTTTAAACTACTTTGGACGCAGATTTAATTATCCAGAAATGTCATCGGAAAGCCATCCGACTACCGGAGTTCACAATAAACGCAAAGAAAAAGAAAGACAGCCGAGGCCCAAAACCGACGACGAAGCTTCTCCTAAGCCAGTCACCGGTTCGCTGGTTCTCAGTGAGGTGTTTTTGCAGCCCCTGATGACCGCTACTTTAGAGTTGCAGGCTACTACCGACTCTCACATGGAGTCAGCCATGCCGCTGGAAACTAAAGTATTGGAGCCTCGGACGCTGATCCTTCTGATGGGTCCGGAGCCACTGAGCAGGCACTGGCTTCTGAGGGTGTATTCAGACCCAAACATCTATACATTAAACCGACTTCAAAGGCAATGACTAAAGCACCTTCAAAGGCAAAGAAACAACTTCAAGAGCCACATGTACAGGCCTCCATGCCCAAAAAACAGATGCTCAAAATGGCCGAAGACTTGATTACCTTGATCAGGGGTTCCGATCCCCCTCCTGATAAGAGGCCTAGGCAAGAGACTGACTATGAATCTTCAGATCAGGTTTCCATTTCTTCTGACTCCTCTTCTGATCAGGAATATTCTTTTTTCCCCCATGAGGATTCTGATGCTGAAGAATCCATACCTTCAGCTTCACGTCCTGAGGATGGCTCTTTTGGGGAAACCTTACATACCATGAGGAGGGAGCATTTTCACTGGGAGAGCCAAGATTTTTCAGAGTCTAAAAAGAGGCTCAGGGATTTCCTGTTACTACCTCAGCACAATCCACTAGCCATCCCTCCTGTGTTAGATATTGTAGATGTGTTTCCGGAGTCTAGCCTTACCCCTGACTCCTTACCCTCCTGCTGCTGGTAAGCCTGACAGATATTACAGGGTTCCTGACTCACATAAATTCCTTTTTAAAAACCCTGCTGCAGACCCAGAAACATTTCTCAGGGTCCCAAGGGAGTTAAGGCTTCCACTGCAAGAAACCCTACCCCTTCTGACAGGGATTCTAGGGCACTGGATAGATGGGGAAAAAAGGTTTACACATCTCCTACCTTGGCTATAAGGACCTTAAACTGTCAGTTTCATACACTCTAATATCAGCAACATGTATTGGCATTGCTTAAACAGAAAATGTTGTTAAACTCTGAATGTGCAGAAAACAAGGAAATGCAGGATATTTTGCATGCAGCTGAACAAGCTGGAAAGCATACTTTGCAATGTGGTTTTGATTCTTTAGAGGCCTCCTGCAGGGCCACAGTTACAGGTTCTGTAATTAGAAGGCATGCTTGGTTAAAGGAACAAAATCTGCCTGATCATGTTAAAGTTAAATTATTAGATGCACCTTTACAGCATGATTCTTTGTTTGGTGTTAAGGCAGAAGAGGTGTTAAAGAAAATGGAGGACAAGGCTAAATCTATGCAAACAGTCAAAGATTTCTTACAAGTACAGCCACTTAGGTTTAGTAGACACTGGCCAACAAAGAACTGGTCCTTTCCTGTGTCAGACAGACCTCAAAGGGGCAGACCCAGATGCCTGAGAGGCAGATCCCAGGCGTAAGGTTCATACAGGTAAAAGCAATGGGGTGCTTCTACCTCCAAAAGTGGAGAAGGCAAATCACAACCTTACAGGAAACAGTCCCAATGACTTCCCCCTACCTGCACCAAGAACTTATTTCTTGGCAGCATTTTTTTCTCCAAATTGGCACATTATAACCCAGGACAATGGGTTCTAAATATCGTGTCACAAGGCTACAAGTTCCATTTCCATACCCTGCCAAAGGCAAACAGCTGGCCAGATCTGCCAAAAAATCAATAGGCAGAGGCACAAAAACAAGTCTCATCCCTCATGGACATGAGGGCCATTCAACAAGTGCCAGAGCAAGAGTGGGGACAAAGATTTTACTCAAGACTGTTCTTGGTAGCCAGAAAGGACAAGGCCTGGAGGCCAATACTGGACCTATCGATTCTGAATATATTCCTGGATATACCAAAATTCAAAATGTTGACTTTGCAGCAGCTACTGCCCATGCTGGGCAAGAACGCTTGGCTTGTGACTTTAGACCTAAAAGAGACATACCTGCATGTCCCAATCAGACAAATATGCAGAAGATACCTCAGATTCAAGGCTGGCTCAATGCACTACCAATTCTCTGCACTGCCCTTTGGCTTATCTACTGCGCCCAGGGTCTTTACAAAGTGCCTGGCACCAGTAATTGCATTCTGCAGACAAAGAGGAATACAAATATATCCTTACTTGGATGACTGTCTAATTCAAGCAGAGAACAAGGACATCCTCCTACAGCATCTGGCGTTTGTGAAAAAACTTCTAACATGCCTAGGGTACACAGTCAACGAAAAGAAATCAAAACTAGTACCCTCTCAAGAGGTAATATTCCTGGGTGCAAGCTTAAATACAACTGCCCAGATGGCTTATCTCACACCAGACAAACAAAGGCAACTGATTATCTACTTCAAAACGTTAGCAACAAAGGCCCAGTTATCTGCAAGAATAATTCTGCAGGCTTTGGGCTTCATGGCATCCTGCATCCTACTAATTCCATATGCAAGACTGCATATGAAGAAACTTCAATGGTACCTAAAAAATGTTTGGACTCAACATTGCCACAGCCTGGAAACTATAATTACTCTCATTCCCTGCCTGCAACAGGAGTTTCGATGGTGGGCAAAGGCTTGTCACCAAGTCAAGGGACAGCCATTCACATTACCTCCAGCTAGGCAAACACTAACAACGGATGTGTCAGATTATGCCTGGGGGGCCCACATGGCAGGAAGATGCATTCGGGGAACATGGACCTCAAACCAAATGCATCTACATATCAATCAAAAAGAGGATGCTAGCTGTTCAAAATGCCCTGACAGCATTCAAGGACCTACTTCAACCAGGACAACTACTGATAAAGACAGACAACACCACGGTCATGTGGTATATAAACAAGCAGGGGACCACACATTCGTACCCCCTTTGCAGACTAGCCATGACTTTGTGGGACACAGCATTGACTTACCAAGTACATCTGCAGGCACAATTCCTGCCAGGAAGGAAAAATACTCTGGCAGACAAACTAAGCAGAAACCTCATGGATCCCCACGAGTGGCAGCTGGATCCTAAAGTCTTTAGCATGATAACAAGGAAATGGGAATGCCCGGACATAGATCTATTTGCCTCCCCTCACAACTACCAACTAAAGAGATTCTGCACAAGGATTTATCACAGACAAGCATGAAAAAGTGGACGCCCTATCCTTCAGCTGGAAAAACCTATGAGTATATGCCTTTCCCCCTCTGCCTCTCCTCCCCAAGGTACTCCTAAAGGTCAGACAGGAGAAGCCAAAGATGATACTGATTGCACCAGACTGGCATACAGTTTTAAGGAGCTTGTCTTCGTGCCCAGCTTGGACCCTACCTCAAGTACCGCATCTACTGTCCCAGCAAAACAGTCAGATCCTGCACAGCCCACTCAAGACTTTAAACCTGGCAGCATGGCGGATAATGTAGTCATACAAAACACACCTCTCAGCAAAGCTGTCATGGATGTCATTTTGGAAGCCAGAAGGCCTAGTACTAGAAAATCTTATGCTGGAAGATGGAAGAGATTCTGTGCTTGGAACCAGGCACAAGGAACAGATACAGCTGTGCCAAATATTCCTCAGATTTTACAATACTTAACTGAGATGCTGGACAAAGGCCTATCTTTTTCATCTATTAAAATTCATGCCTCTGCCATTTCGGCTCATTACAATGCAGAGCCACCAATCTTTTCTCATCCCTTATTAAAACAGTACCTCAGAGGAGCCAAAAATTTAAGGCCTCCAAAGAGATCACCAATGCCTGCATGGGACCTCAACTATGTCTTGGAAAAACTCACCCTGCCTCCCTTTGAGCCAGCTGCTACTGCTGATATAAAGTTTTTATCTTGGAAAACAGCTCTGCTCCTAGCAATAACTTCTGCAAGACGAGTTTCAGAGCTACAGGCACTCATGGCTATGGAACCTTTTATCATTTTTTATCCGGACAGGGTCTCCCTGAGGACAAACCCAACATTTATGCCTAAAGTGGTGTCCAGTGTGGCTCTTAACCAAACCATTCATCTGCCAACCTTTTATCCAAATCCACAGAACAAGGGGGAAAGAATTCTGCATTCTTTGGACGTACACAGACAGCTTAGATTCAACTTGGACAGAACCAAAGTTTTCAGAAAGACAGAGCAATTACTAGTGGCATATGCTGCAGGATCACAAGGAAAGGCTATCTCAAAGCAGACTATTTCAAAGTGGATAGGCCACTGCATTTGTTTCTACTACTTATACCATGGCAAGCCACTGCCTAAGGGCATTAGGCAACATTTCACCAGAGCTGCAGCCACTTCAGCAGCCTTTCTCAGTGGAGTACCAACCAAGGACATTTTAGAGGTAACTACTTGGAGTTCAGTGCACACCTTTACAAAGCAGTATCATCTGCCACTCCACTCCAAATCCGGGGCAGGCTTTGCCACTGCAGTTCTGCAGGGTCTCATAGCCGCTCCTCATGCTTTTTAGCTCCAGCCTCCCAACCATAGCTTTGGGAATCTAACCAAATGTAATGACTGCAACAGTGAAACACGAAGAACATAGTACAGTTGTGTACATCATCATCTTTCGGCTTTTCCCGTTAGGGGTCGCCACTGCAGATCATCTCTTTCCATTTCTTCCTATCCTCTGCATCTTGCTCTGTCACACCAACCGCCTGCATGTCCTCTCTCACCACGTCCATAAACCTTATCTTAGGCCTTCCTCTTTTCCTCTTACCTGACAGCTCCGTCCTTAGCATCTTTTTCCCAATATACCCATCATCCCTCCTCAGCACATGTCCAAACCAACGCAATCTCGTCTCTCTTGCTTTGTCTCCAAACTGTCCAACATGAGCTGACCCTCTAATATACTGATTCTTAATCCTATCCATCCTAGTCACACCGAGTGCAAATCTTAACATCTTTAACTCTGCCACATCCAGCTCTGACTCCTGCCTTTTTGTCAGTGCCACTGTTTCCAACCCATATAACATAGCTGGTCTCACTACCCTTTTGTAGACCATCCCTTTCACTCTTACTGGTATCCGTCTGTCACAAATCACTCCTGATACTCTTTTCCACCCATTCCACCCTGCCTGTACTCTCTTCTTCACCTCTCTTCCACATTCACCATTACTCTGAACTGTTGATCCCAAGTACTTAAACTCGTCCACCTTTACCAACTCTACTCCCTGCATCCTCACCATTCCTCTACCCTCCCTCTCATTTACACACATATATTCTGTCTTAGCCCTGCTGACCTTCATTCCTCTGCTCTGTAGAGCATATCTCCACCTCTCCAGAGTCTCCTCAACCTGATTCCTACTCTCACTACAGATCACAATGTCATCTGCAAACATCATAGTCCACGGGGCCTCCTGTCTGATCTCGTCTGTCAACCTGTCCATCACCACTGCAAATAAGAAAGGACTCAGAGCTGATCCTTGATGTAATCCCACCTCCACCTTACACGGATCTGTCACTCCCACTGCAGTCCTCACCACTGTCACACTACCCTCGTTCGTATCCTGTACCCCTCTTACATACTTCTCTGCCACTCCCGACTTCCTCATACAATACCACAGCTCTTCTCTAGGCACCCTGTCATATGCTTTCTCCAAGTCTACAAAGACACAATGCAACTCCTTCTGACTTTCTCTGTATTTCTCCAATAACACTCTCAGAGCAAACATTGCATCTGTTGTGCTCTTGCCTGGTATGAAACCATACTGCTGATCACTAATCATCACCTCCCTTCTTAACCTAGCTTCTACTACTCTTTCCCATAACTTCAAGCTGTGACTGGTAAATTTTATCCCTCTGTAGTTACTGCAGCTCTGCACATCATCCTTATTCTTAAAGATAGGTACCAAAACACTTTTTCTCCACTCCTCAGGCATCCTCTGACTTTCCAAAATTTCATTAAACAATCTTAAAAATTCCACACTTACCATAAATGTAGATGTTCGCGTGTATTCACTGTTGCAGTCCAGGTTATCCTCCCGCCATCCCCCCTTTTCTTCTGATGGAACCTGTCTTTCCTTCTCTGATTTATACAACCTATGTGGTGTATTTGCTTGTGGATGAAGGTAAAGTTTATATTGTTGCATGTTACTTTATATATAGATATAAATTTTGACTACCCTTTTTGGGGGCACCTGACATCTGGGGCAAGAAAAACTAAAGAAAATGGCGTTGGCTGCTTCTTTTATACCCCTGACGTCAGGGAAGTGGCGATGATAGCCGATGCCGGACCCAAGACTTTGGAATTCAGGCCGACTGAGGGCAATCTGCCAGCAGGATTACCCAAATGTAATGACTGCAACAGTTAATACACTCGAACATTTACATTTATGGTAAGTGTACACGACTGTACTTTTCTGTCCTGGAAGACTGCCTTTTAGTAGCCATCACTTCAGCAAAGAGAGTTTCAGAACCGCACTGCCTTTCATCTAAATCTCCTTATTTAATTTTCCACAAAGACAGAGTAACTTTTCAGACCAATACTTCCTTTTTACGGAAAGTTGCTTCTGAAAACAATATCAATCAGTCTGTCAGCCTTCAGGAAATCTGACCAGTTGTTCGTATCTTTTTCAGATGTTAAATGGCAGCAAGTTACCAAACTGACCCTGGCCAATGGTTAAGAGATTGCATTACCT
The DNA here is from genome assembly GCF_019279795.1 of Protopterus annectens. Taxonomy (NCBI): domain Eukaryota; kingdom Metazoa; phylum Chordata; order Ceratodontiformes; family Protopteridae; genus Protopterus; species Protopterus annectens. Next base: position 1,506,190,965 of record NC_056732.1, on the reverse strand, counting down.
TCATTTATTCTTTGAAAGGTATTCCTTTGCCTGGACCTATCAAAGCCTATTGTATGAGATCCATGGGGACTTCCCAAGCTTTTTGTTCTAGAGTGTCGATTCTGATGATTATTGTGCTGCTGCCTCCTGGTCAAGTTCCCATACATTTATTACATATTATAAATTAGATATTCTTCCAGAAATAGGTCTTCTTTTGGTTCTGCAGTGTGCCAGAATATCCTTCCATGAAGGCCACCCTAGGTTATTGTAGCTGTAGTTATGTTCTTAACATAACATTCCATCTGTGTTGTCTGTTTTCATTCTTCCTCCACTTTCCTACCCTCATTCTCACTGTCCAATTCCTATAAGACCTGTCAGAGAGTCTTTGAGGAACCACAGTTCTTTTTTTGAGCTCCTGACATATTTGTCCATCTCCTTTTCTGTTTTCTTCCTTGTGAGCTTATCATATTTTACATATACGGGTCTATTGGATATTATATGCATATGTTAGGGGTAAACGCGATATGAGGTAATCTGGGGGAATGAGGCATTATGGGAGAGAAGGGAAAAGCTTGAGCTTCGAATCTTCAGCTTGGAAAGCGGCTGAGTCGGATCCAAGATCAGATCCAGAACCCACAGATGGAGGAAGAATGAAAACAGACAACACAGATGGAACGTTGTGGTAAGAACATAACTTCTTTTTTTTATTCACCTCCCCTTCTTCATCTTATTGAAACTATTGTAATATCAAAAGACTTTGGAGAATTTTTTTCTTTCACTGTGTGAATTAACAAAAATGTATTCTGGCTTTTATTGATTGTTTAAGATGTGGTTATATATACATTGATGCAACACACTGAATGTGTCATAGGTTTATAGGTGAATACTAGGCTAACTGCCATGAAGGGCCGTTTTAAGCCTAGACAGTAACCCAAGGTCAGAGTCAAACCTTGTATTCTGTGTTTATTTCATAAAGACATTAACTGTTATACCAGACCCACCCCCTTGCACTCGAGCTTGACATTTGGTACGTTTCATCATGGTGGGGGGAATGCAATATTTAATCAAGACACAAATATATAGAATTTTTGGCACGCTTTATGGGTCTTGAGCCAGAAACAGTAAGTATGTTTTAAATGTTTTTAATGAGAAAGTATTTCAGAAAAGGGAAAATATTTTTCATGTGCGTTAGTCATAGTAACAGTGTTAAAAAGAATATAATGAGATAGGAATCACTCTAAAATTCAAGAGTTTGTTCATTTTGCAGCATTAAAAGTTGGACAACAAAAGTTTTTTAAAGAATAGATTTGCGGGCCTTTTTCTAGGTATGTTAAGATTATTGTAGGAAGAAATAAGAAGAGTAAGAAACTAGAGCAAATCTCAGACAGGACAATATAGCTATTATAATTTTGAGTTGGAAAGTTAACAGACTCACAAACCCAGTGAAAAGATAGAGGATATTCAACCAAATAAAAGCAAAAATTTTGCATGTAGGTCTTACAAGAGACAAGTGACGGAGAACATACCAAGTTAAACAGAAAGGGACATGAGTTTTTTTGAAACACCTTTATTAAATTATCACAAGACACAGACACGCATACATTAATAGAAAAGAAAACAAACCATATTAACGTTTGTCATATTCATGTGTTATAGGTTCATAGGCAAGTACTACACTACCTGCTGTTCTGGGCCATTTCAAGCCTAGCCAATGTCCCTTTCGCATTATATGACGTGTGTGTGTGTGTGTGTATGTATGTATATATATATATATATATATATATATATATATATATATATATATATATATATATATATATTTGTAACCAGTTGTTCACTCCAAGCTTGGTCAATTTCCCTTTTTTGCATTACATATATATTTTTTAACCGATTATTCACTCCAACATTATATAAATTGCTCATTTCCTGCCTTGCCTTTAACCTTACTCCCGTCCTTGAATATTATTGTGCATGTGTTGTTCCCACAAATCCCATTTATTTTTAAGAAGCACAACTCTAGTTCTTTTGTCTGCTTTGCAATATCTAGTACTTCCATTGCAGTTGGTTAGATTTTGATCTCCCTTTCCTAGTAACTGCTGTTTTGGCAACAAATAACATTCAAGTCATTAAGGTCTTACTAAGCCTAGGCAATTTAGATCCTGTATCCTAGCTCAAAAAATCATTTCCTTAGTTGCAACCATTTGCTCCCTCAACACTTCAGACAGAGTGCTCTGTAGTTTTTTTATGTGCTATATTGTTACACTCCCAAAAGCTGTTCCCATTTACCATTGCGCCTCCAGCATTTGCCATGTTCCTGTGGAAGAAGTTCTCTACAGTCTACTTGAGATACAAAAATACCAATGCAAACACTTCCAAGTAAAAATTCTAAACCTTATATGGACTTTATTGCATTATTAGGAGCCGCCTCACAGTAAGACGTTGTTCTGTTCGATTCTCAGCTAAAGTGTCTTCTGTGTGGAGACATGCTTGAATGGGCGTACTTTCGTTAAACGTTGTGCGTCAGGGCTGGCAACTCGGCACGTAAAAATCTACTGCTAATCATTAGCGGACCGGAGTTCCGCTGTGGCGACCCCTAACCGGGAAAAGCCAAAAGACAACAAATGACCTCCCATCACTTCTTTGTGAATTGCCTTTCCAGTCTCTTTTCACAATATTTTCTAACTTCCTCTAATTGATTCTTATATTTATCATGCAATATTTTATATGCCTTCATAATTTTCCTTTTTTAATAGCTGCTTCTGTTTTAGACTCAACTAAACACTCTACCAAAGCTGGTCTTCGACTTAACACTCCCCTATCCCTTTCTATTTACCTGTACCCTGATAGCAATCTCTGGCAGGGAAAGCAATCTCTAACCTACAGTGGAAACTTCTGCTCTGTCTCATCCCACTCTGTTACTTTTTCTTTATCAGTTATTTGTTCCCAATACCTTGGCTCCTTTGCTAATTTTCTCCAGTAAATTCCATTTCCTTCTTAACTATTTTCTGTAATCCTCTCTCTCTTCTCTCCTTTTTCCATTCCCATGTTTGCTTGGGTCTTAGAATTCTTTCTGCAGCTTTGTAAATATAATATTCTGTATGGTTGTTGTCATTCTTCTTAAAGATTTGCATCCAAAATACTACTGGCTCTTTGTTCCTCGAACTTCCCCCTGTTTTGTCATCATCGCTTTCCACTTTGAGTTATAACCTTCTGCTTGTGTTATGCATGTCAGCCTCAGTTGTATAGCTCTAAGCTGTACATCAAAATTAGGTGATCCTCACCATAGAACAAGGTGGTTTAAGATTAATGTATCACACGTAACACTTGCCCTAAATGAATATGATGTTTTGGACAGCTGTAGTTACATGGGAGTTTGTATGAGATGCATAATCATTTTAAAAGTTACACTTGTACCATTAAGAAAGTCTGTAAAGTTGCAAGGAGAGGATGGCTGCTACACAGCAATTAAGGGAGTATATGGAGGGGAAACATAAACTACATCTGGCATATCTGTACCAGCCAGAATTGAAAGCCAATGCTTTATTGAGGGTACTGTTGAATATTATTAGGTTTCTTGAAGGGCAGCTCTTGATCATGGGGGATTGGGATATGCTTTGCCAACTGTCAGAGTCTGTAGCTGGGAAGAGGAAAAGTGGTTTACTGATGGCTGAAAAAAACTTGTAGGAAATCCCTTTCAGCTCTCATACTAATAAATGTCTAGAAGGAGGCAAAGCAAAGAGATGGGGCAGAGTACGTCTTTTTCTTCCCCAAACATTCAAGATGGTTGAGAATAGATACATGCTTTTAGAATAAAGAGAATAGTCTCCAATTTACAGAAATTTGAGCTAGCCCTTTAATTTTCTCAGATCATGTATATCTACTCATTCAAATGTGTTTTGGTAAAAGAGACACAATAAGCTTCCATTGGAGATTACCTAATTACTGTCTTAGAATGCATTTGGAACAGATACTAAACGGCGAGGAGAATAGTACAGTTAGTGAGTGGGATTATTTTAAAGACGAGCTTAAACAAAAGGTAATAGATTATTCTCTGCAGAGGAAGCAACAGGAAAATGTAAACAAGCATAGAGACCTAGAGGATATAATACAGTTACAGAAAAAAGATTCATGGTGCACTGTGCAAGAGAGTGAGTTATTACAGGTAAGCTGGCAGGCATTCAGAGAAAAGAGGTTGAGAGAGTCATAATGCAGAAGGTGGCAATGAGAGGCCTTTCTTACACTCCCAGTACATTGAGAGCACTGCCCAGAAAGTTAAGGCAGCTGAAAGCAGGGTGAATGATTAGTCATAATCGGGAAATTAGTTATGGAAGGAAAAGGGGTAATGGTGGCATTTCAGCTTTTCTTTACGACTGTATAAATCAGAGATGAGGTCTGAAGATATGCAGGTGAAAATAAGAAGATATTTAAGAGTGTTAAATCTCTGTATATTACAAGATGGTATTTTAGTAAAGATAAGGGTAAAGATCAACAGGGTATAGAAAATTAGTCAAAGATAAGGCCCTAGATTCTGATGGCTTGCCAGTTGAAATATGGAAAATGGGAAGAGATAAACTACTTGAAGTTTGGGTAAAGCTAATGAACAATTATAGCTGATTATTTGACAGTACTGAACTCAAGGAGAAAAGGTGTAGTGGTAATTCCTAGGGAAGGTCGAGACTTAAAGGAACTAGGCTCATATAGACTAAGAACCATCTTAAGTCATGACTGAAAATATTTATGGGAATTCAAGCCACATGACTTGCAAAAACTCTTTTAGTTATAATACATGATGACCAATGTGGACTTATAGGAGGAAGGTGGACTGTGGCAGTATTACAATAACAGTTTTGGTTATATATGATTCTAATACTGAGTACAGACTTACTGTGATTGTTACTTTGATGCAGAAAAGGCCTTCAGCAGGGTAGGGAATTTTTTATTTGAGGTTCTTAGAGAAATGAATATTCCAAAGGAATTAGTGAGTGTGTTGGATATTATTTATGCTGGCTGTGCAGCACAAGTGAAGGCAATGTTGGGCTTGTCTGAGGAGTTTCAGCTAACAAGGGGGACAAGACAAGGCTACCTATTGTCCCCTCTCTTATTTCCCATTTGCAAAGCACTGTTAGTAGAGTACGTAAGACAGTCTGATATAGAGAGATATCTGGGTAACCCAGGAGCTGAAGATAGCCTTATATTCCAGTTATGTCTTTTTGACACTACCCAGTATAAGGAAAGACTGTAATAAGTTTCTTCAAGTCAAATCTACCTACAGGAAAGGATATAAAGCAAATATTGAAAAGCCTAAGAATTATAGGTATCAACATCAGACAATAGCAGATGAACTCCGTACACTACCAGATACCTTCCATTAGTGAGGGGATGAAATATCTTGGAGTCTGGCTAAACTATACCTATGAAAAAGTATGAGCTGCTCCTATAAGGAGATGATGCAAAAATAAAGGGGATGTTACAAAACCGGAAACAGTTGGAGTTGGAATTGGATCAAAGACTCGTCACAATCATCATCAATCCCCTTTTTCCCATTTTCTACTTGGTGTTAGGGTATAGCATCAGCTGCCGCCATCTCTCTTGATTCAGTGTCATTCTTCTACCTTCTTCTACAGTCAACCCTGAAGGTCTTTTGTCGTACTATCCATCCATCACTTTGCTGGATGTTGTCATTTACTTTCTCCTTCTTTCTGTCTGTCCCAGTCATCATCACCAAATCGTCTTCTGCTCATATCACTGTAATCTGCTCTCTTTGACCTTTTGTGCATATCCATCCATCACTTTGCTGGATGTCGTCATGTACTTTCTCCTTCTTTCTGTCTGTCCCAGTCATCATCACCAAATCGTCTTCTGCTCATATCACTGTAATCTGCTCTCTTTGACCTTTTGTGCACTTGGAGGTACTCTGCAGATCAAATGTAAGATTATCGTCTATTATCACCCTTAATAGTTTGCTTTGAGAAGTGACTTCCATGGTTGTATTATCAAAAGAGAGAGAGGACTTTAAATTTTGTTTTTTCATGAGCTATGGGTTTGATGGGAAAAAGTAGTAGTTGGATCTTTTTTGGGTTGAGCATAAGTTGTGAGCTATGAAGCCATGTTTCAGTGGTTGTTAAAGCTTCCTGAATAATTTTTTATAGGTGTAGCATGTTGTCAGATGTGCAAATGAGTGGAATCATCTGCGTATTGTATTAGGATGGCCTGCTGTATGGATGTATTGATGCTGTTGGTGAAAATCTTAAAGAGGAAGGGACCAAGGGTAGAGTCATTTGGTATACTGGTGGTGACTGGCTGGTAAGGAGAGAGTATGGAGTGCCATTTTATTGACTGATATGTATGGAGAGGTATCTTTTGAACCACAGAAGGGTGGGCTGAAAGATACCTACTGGGGACATTTGAAGTAAAAGTTTGCTGTGATACTGTGTTGAAGGCTTTAGACAAGTCTAGAAGGAAGAGACTATTCTGCCTTTATCTCTAGTTTTATTGACAGTATCTATATAGATTAGAAGGACAGTGCTAGTACTGTGGGATGGGTGGAAGCCATGCTATGTAGGGGATAGGAGTTCTTCCTGTATGAGATAGTCTAGCAATTGTTTTTGAATATGATTTGCAAGTATTTTGGAGAGGGGAGATGCAATTGCTGTAGGTCAAAACATATTAATGTCTGTTGAATTTTCTCCTTTGTGCAGAAAGGTAATGCGTGACTTTCTAGAGAGTGGAAATGTGGGATTCCTAGATTGACCTATTTATAAGGCTTGAGACAGGACAGGCAATGCTTTTGGCTGCTATTTTTACATACTCATTTGGAAGGTCATCGGCTGAAGAAGAGCATGGTTTAAGTTTACTTGAGTAGTGTTATATAGGATGTGGGCACATATTTGAAATTTAAAATGGATGTGGTAATATGTGGATTTTGGGCAGGGTTGGGATTAGACGTTGAGGAATCCTTGGTTAGAGATGCTGTACTGTCTATAAAATAGGAGTTGAACAGTATTGCAGTTCTGAGCGGTGAGTTATCGGGAGAGGGGTTTAAGTTAAATTTTTGGATGGATGTAAGACTTCTTTAATGGATGCCCAAATTTTTTTAGAGTTATGTTTATATTATACTGGAAGTTAATATAGAAGTTGCTGGAAGTACTCTTTACATCTGCCTTTGTCAGATCAGAGAGTACGAGTTCGACTGACATGTATTATCTCATATCCTATATGTAGGACAGTCATTTTGGTCTATTCCAAATATAAGAATTTTTGGTAAGTTAAAGAACTAGATGAAAGAGTTGTTCAGACAGGAACATCAGCAAGGGTTGCATAGGATAATGTGATTCTTCCAAAGAACCTGGAAGAGATGGGTACTCCTGATATTAAGTGCTTGCATGCAATTAAGTAGATTAGGATGACACGATGTTAAGACAATCAGTACAGCACTCTATAAAGAACTGTTAAAATTTAAAGTTAAATGGATAGGGCTACAAGACATTTCTGGAGACCTTTTTGGGAGGACAGGTTGAAAAGGTAAACTTCTGTGTTTACAGCTGTAAAGATGATGATAAGCAAAGATTTTAGTCTACCTCCATTAATTGAATGGAAACAAGACATAGTAGGAACCAGGAAAGTGTACATAAGGGGGGATACAGCAGCAAAGAGATGGTTGAAAAAAAAATACCCCATATTCACTATTGGAGTCAAGTGGCAGCACAGATGGATTATATGTCATGGGAGGAGACATAATATAAGTAAAATTAAAGTCCAAAACTAAAGCATCTTTACAATGATTTAAGATGTATTTCTGCAGAAACTGGATGGATTTCAAGTAAATGTTAAGATTGGCCAGAATTAGTAACATGGCTCTTTCAGCTTCGAGAGGGTACCATCTCTAACCTGAGATAAATAGCAATACCTAAGGGATCACTACACTCTGATCAAAACTTTACGTAAGCCTTAAAATTGTAAGGTACTGTGAGAGATGACTCAGAATTGAAGTAACCCAAAAAAGTTCATAGTTCATAGGTAAGTACTAGGCTAGCTGCCCTTGCAAGCCATTTTAAGCACAGCCAGTTTTACCTTCAAAGTTGAGAATCAAACCCTGTACTTTGTGTCTATGAAGTAAACACCTTAACCATTATGCCAACCAGCAGCCCCTATTATGCCAATCCCAAACCCCTTGAATGGCAACACATTTGGAAACTCCAAATAAAGCAATCAGAAGTAAGAAATTTTGAATATTTGCATGGAAATTTTTATATGCTGTGCCAAATAGCAAAGGTGGTCTGTACTGGAGAGGTTGGAGACTGGTAACATATACTTTGGAAGTGTGAGAAGTTCTAAGACTTCAGAACTCCATTAAATGAGATTTCTAAGGAGTAACAGGGAAGGAAAATGAGATCTCTAAAAAGCCTGGTTGTGTGGAAACAGCCAGGCAAATGGTCAAGGCATATGAAGGGAGCTGTTCTGGATTATTTTTATGGCAGCAATGAAAGCAGTCACCAGGCACTTGAAGCAGAATGAGGCTGCAACATTAAAGTATATAACTGGGATAGTGGTGGCAATAATTAAAAAGGGAGAAGTAAAATAACAGTGGGATTTCAAAAAAATTGAAAGAAATGAAGCCTTGGATTAGATGTAAGAAAATGTCTGAAACAGAGAGTAATAAAAAAGCTAGTCTTGAAAATTGAACTCTTGTCCAGGCTTAAGATACTAAGATTCCTTTATAGTGGTAGAGAGACATAGTTGGTAAACTGAAAGCTCTTTATTTGTTACTGCCTCCATTGAAAGAACATATGTGTGTCATAAATAACTGAGTTGTGCTGCTGAGGAAAACTTTCTGTAACCATCAGTATTGGGTTAGTCTGCCAATGTTTTCGACAATAGTATAGTAGAGTTAGGTCAAAATGCTGCTAACCACAGATGGCGCCACACGTTGGAGGGCTGCAGATATCTATTAAGTCTGATTTGGTCAGTACAGTGAATGGTTTAAAAAAAGGAAAGATATGTGGGGGAATTAAATGTTAGTGATTTTCATTTGAAATATCCCACGAGTATGTTAGTAAGTAAAATAAAATAACAAGCCTCTGTTATGATCCAAAATATTTAAATAGTGTTTTTGTCTTCATATAGGAAAGGACTTCTTCTGAATAAAGCATTGACACAGTACAACTCTTTAAATACACACCAAGAGTAATTATGTTTTCAAAGAACCAGTAAAATGCACCATACGCAGATATTGCAGTGGGTGTGTGTGTGTGTGTGTGTGTGTGTGTGTGTGTATATATATATATATATATATATATATATATATATATATAGAGAGAGAGAGAGAGAGAGAGAAAGTGTCTCTAGACTAGCTGTAATGAATCTATATACATATATACATATATATATATATATATATATATATATATATATATATATATATATAGAGAGAGAGAGATGTAGGAGTCCTTATTTTACTTGACTGTTGTTAAGTTTGACATCTGTTTTGTCTGCATACTTTGTTCGGGAAAAACAGATAGCTGACACTTGTGTGAGACTGCTACAATACTGGGACTGGGGAGTATCCCCTTTCTCTAGTATTATATGATCTGAGAGTTAGACTATGTAAGTAGTGTACCCTGCAAAAAAAGATTGTTTCAGAGTTGCATGCCGCAGAGGTATTTCTTGGAGCATGTGTACTATAGTGTTGACTTTTTTTGGCTTATTTTTGGTTGAGATTGTGCATGTCAACATAGGGCGTTTTGTTGTTTTAAAGTGGTCTTCTCCAACTGTCCTCTCTTCTCTTCATTGTGCATCCTAGAGCTGAGGTAGGGTACCTTATTTCCTATGTATTTACCTGGTCTCCATGTTCTGCTATCACTGCTTCAAGCCTTATCAAATCTGTATAGCCTTTGGTAACGCAGTTTCTCTAAGTACATGACCCTGAGAATGTCCATGACTGTTCCTCCTTAGTCAGGATCCTTAGGACCATGGTTTGGAGAAGACAAGATGACATCCTTTAGTATACTGAGCAAAAAGTCTTCAAAGATGGTGTGGGAGGATCCCATTTTATACAAGGAATGTGTTGATATCCATATAAAGCAGATGTCTACCTGGCCAAGAGGGAGAGTGGTGCTGAGCTGTGAAAGTCAAGGCGGACTGGGACATCATTTATAGGTTTATAGGTGGGTACTAGGCTGTCGGCCCTGGGGCTTGTATAAGCCTAGCCAAAACGGTTCCCTGGCTTTCGCCACCCAAGAAAATTATTTTCCTGTGCCCCTGTCAAGCAGTGCCGCAGAAGCGATCCCCAGGGTGAATTTTCTATTTTCCATCCAGTCGTCAAGATTTTTCTTAGAGGGCCAATGAGGAGCTTTGCTTGACATGAATGGGTAGTTTGTTCCAGAGTATGGGAAGTCTTTGGGACAGGAATCTATCCCTCCAGCATGTTCTGTTTATTGTGGTGACAAGGTTTAGGTCCCTGGAGCGTGTGGTTCGGAGAGATTGGGATTTCTTTAAGTGTAGCATGTCCATCAGCTCTGGGTTTGACATAGCTTTGTATGTTAGGCAGAGATCGCCACGGAGTAGGCGATATGCGATGGAGTAGAGCTGGAGTTTTTTGAGATGGTCTGCGTATGGCATCTGTTTGAGGCCAGTAATCCTCTTAGTGAGGTATTTCTGTGGCCTTTCCAATTGTTGTAGGTGTCTTGTGTGATACATGCCAAGTGGGGCATTGTACTCTATAATGGATCTGATGAGGGATGAGTAGAAAGGAACAATGAATGACCTCCTTTTTTCTAGAGGAGAACCCTTTTGTGATGAGGTGTGTCACGTAGAAGGATTTCCTGACTACTGTGGCGATGTGGTTATCAAAGGAGAGACTACTAAATCCAGATCACTACAAGCACTTTATCTCACTCACTTGATGAGATAAAGTGCTTGTAGTGGTCTGGGTTTAGATAAGACATTTGACATGGTACTTTCCAGGAAGTGACAGAGGAAAATAATGTGTGTATATGGCTAATACCCAGACTGTCAAGGTAATTATGAAATTGGATAGGTAAGTTTGATGGAGGATAGCATTTAGTAGGGAAATATGAAGAGATATCATTCCTGGAACTGCTGGTGTATCACAGAATTTGGTGTTGAGGCCAGTGTTGTTCAGAGTCAACATCCTGATCATCTGACTTATTTGACTTCAGTTTACCCAGTTGTTCCTTCTGTCCTACCTCATGCTGCATCTCATTACCATGAGTGGGGGCCTCCTGTTTCCTTAAGAGAATACCTTATTAGCCACAGGGTATTTTTTGGTAGTGGGAGGCAAGAGAGAGGCCTCATTGAGGAGACCAACAACTGGTGTCAGAACCATGGCCTTAAGCTCAATGCCAAAACATTTGTCGTCATCCCCCTTTGGGAAAAACCCATTTCCCAGGAACTACCACATCGATGGTAGTCCAGTGAACACAGAAGGCGTTATAAGAGATCTGGGAACACAGGTTGACAGCAACCTCTCTTTTGACCACCACATTGCCACTGTGGTCAGAAAATCCTTCTATGTGGCACATCTCATTACTAAGGGTTCATAACCCAGAGACTGCCCATGTTATGGAATAGACTTCCCATACATGTCAAACAGAGCAACTCACTGGCCCTCTTCAAGAGAAATTTTGATGAGTGGATGGGAAATAGAAAATTCACCCCGGGGATCACTTGAGTGGCTCTATTCGACAGAGGCACTGGAAACTAAGGTCAGGTGACACGATGCCAGGGTAATCCTATGGGCTAGGCTTGTAAAGGCTCCAGGGCCATTAGCCTAGTACACACCTACAAACCTATGAAGAGTCTTGTCATTTGGTTGGCATGCATGACTGCTGAAGATTTTTTTTTATGATCCTAACTCCCACCCTTTGTGACGTTGGGCCACAGTGCGCATTGAGTGCTGTGCTGTTTTTGAGTACCACTTATGCAGGTCTCCATGTACTCATCTGCATTGTTAGGGTACTGTGCTGCCCTTTGACCCATTAGTTGTGTAAACTTTTTCCTCAGGGCTCCAGTAGGAGTCTATTCTAGTGTGGTAGTCCCATCTTATCCCTTCTCATGAGTTGGCTGAGCCTGCATTGCTTACTCAGTCCTAGCTCCCTCGTTGGCTCCTACATACTAGCTCTAGACCTGTGACTTGAGTTGAGATCAGTGGTGTCAGAGTTCTGTGTTCATTAGGCTGACTGTTCGACTTATTTGTGTTAGATGTTAGACTGGGCGGTGCATTGGTGCAGCGGTTAACATTGTCACCTCACAGCAAGAGGTTCTCTGGTTCGATTTTCAGCTGGGGTGCCTTCTGTGCGGAGTTTGTATGTTCTCCCTGTATTCACGTGGGTTTCTTCTGGGTACTCCAGTTTCTTCCCACAATCCAAAGACATGCACCTGGAGCGCTTCTCCCCGGGCCTCCGCTGAAAATAGACTCTGTGCTAATTGGACTTTCCCGGTCAACAAAATGATAAATAAAATAAATAATTAAGATGTTACACTAAGGCTGGAAACAAGACATACTGTTCTTTGATGCACTGAGCATAGAGTGGTCGTTAAAGATTGTAGAGCTGAACTCTAGAGTGAGCTACTTCAGTGTGCTGATTAGATGTAGAGATTAGTATTTTGGAATTCAGTGCAAAAAAAATTAATGTTATAAACTCTGACATGATATATTGGAGATAAGTTATGTCTTAAGTGGAGCAGCCATGTTAAAATAGACGAAGAAGAAACTGACTTTTATAAACAATTTTGGGCTGCATGAGAGGGCACTGACAAAAACAATCAGTAAAATCCTGCTGTGCATTGCAACTGGAGGATAGGTGCTTGTGAGGTGGAGAATATTATCCTGCTATTAGACATGGCATTGGTATGTCTTGATTGTGAATACTAAGTTAATTTCTGGAGAATATATGAAGAGAGCAAATTCAAGATGGATGGATGAGTATGTGCAGGTGAGGATTTCCAAAATCATTAGGAGAATAAAGTATATGTAACCTGCAGAAAGACTTTGACTAAGGGAAGTCAATACATTAAAAGTGACTAAATAATGGAGAGATAATGCTGCATTACATTATCAGGTGGAGATTAATGAAATACTGTTGAAGAGAAAGACAAGAATATGTGTGGTTGTGTGAGATGGACAAGTTTTAAAAAGTCATTAGGAAGCAGCAGAATTTTATTCTTAGAAGCCATGAATGCATTACCAGAATGGGTTATGTAATTCAGATTTGTTAAGTCCCTTAAAATTGTAAAGGTTAGGTAGAAAATGGTGAAGAGGAAAGAAACATCTTGCGTTTACCTGTAATAACACCCTGGTAGACTTGATGGACCTTCTGGCATCATTTCATGTAGTACATGTTTAGGTTATTTTTTGTTCCATGCCTGTATACAATCAAGTTCATCCCTTTCTCTTATGATTACATACATTTATTGCTCTGCTTATTGGTGCAAAAATGTAGACCTGGGTGTTGGGGGAGGGTAATCACCATGGTAGACATAAGGGGACTTTGACTTTATGATCCTAATCCCTCGTGTGGGAGCTGATGTGCATGCACATAGACATAACAACCTGCTATGCCTTCTCCAGTGTGCATACATACTTCTGCATCTGTACTGTGAAGCCCACTTCACAACTAAGAATTTGGCATATTTAAGCATCTGTTCCTGGTCCATACACTGCAAGCTATGTAGCTGTGTACCTCTCTCTTTTCAGTAGGCACTATCACTGTAGAGGACTATAAAATTTCCCATACTTCAGGATGGACGTGTTTGTATTGGCCACTCATTCATGGTGTCCGATGCCAGATGTTCTTCGTGTTTCACTGTTGCAGTCATTACATTTGGGTAATCTCCTGGCAGGTTGCCCTCAGTCAGCGTGAATATCAAAGTCTTGGGTCCTGCATCGGTTGCTGTCTCCTCTTCCATGACGTCAGGTCGTCAGGGGTATAAAACATGCAGCCGACACCATTTTCTTTAGTCTTTCTTGCCGTGCGGTGCCCGAAGCAGAAGCAGTTCGCAAGTGCCGGTCAGCCGACTCCTGAAATTTTCGCATTTGAATTCCAGAACCAAAGTCTTCAATTAAAGCTAAGTACCCCGTTGGGGAAACTTTTTCTTGCTCCTTACCGATGTCAGTAAAAGTTAATAATTGCATTACTTGTGGGAAGCAAATACCTCATAAGGATTTTCATTTGTACTGTATTCCTTGCCTAGGCCCAGATCATAACATGCCTTGCTGTTGGTTTTGTGCTAGATTTAACCAACGCACTATTAAGCGTCTGTATATTTTTGCTTCAGAATATTGTGGAAACAGATTTAATTACCCTGAAATGTCATCGGATAGCAATCCGACTACCGGAGTTCACAAAAAACGCAAAGAAAAGGACAGAGACAGACCGTCGAGGTCCAGAACTGACGATGAAGCTTCTCCTAAGCCAGTCGTCGGTTTGCCGGTACTCAGTGAGGTGATTTTGCAGCCCCTGATACCCGCTACTTTCGAGTCGCAGGCCTCTACCGAGACCCATGTGGAGTCTGGCATGCCGTGAGATTCTGAGTATTTTACCCGCAGATGTCTCTCCCTCGGATGCGTCCGGAGCCGCTGAGCAGGCACTGGCTTCTGAGGGTGTTTTCAGGCCTCAGCATTTTTATGTAAAACTGACGCCAGCTTCAAAAACAAAGACAAAAGCAACTTCTAAGGCTAAAAAACCGATGCATGAGCCACATGCTCAGGCCTCTATGCCCAAAAAACAGATGATCAAAATGGCTGAAGACTTAATTACCTTGATCAGGGGTTCCCAACCCCCCCCCCCCCCCGATAAGAGGCCTAGGCAAGACACTGATTATGAATCTTCAGATCAGGTTTCTATTTCTTCTGATTACTCTTCTGATCAAGACTTTTCTATACCACCCTATGAGGATTCAGATGCAGAAGAATCCATCCCATCTGCATCTCCTCCTGAAGGTTATTCTTTTGGAGAAACCTTGCATACTTTAAGGGAACATTCTCATTGGGAGAGTCAGGATTTCTCAGAATCAAAAAAGAGGCTTAGGAATTTCCTACTTCTTCCTCAGCATAGGCCTTTGTCCACACCTCCTGTATTAGACATTGTTGATGATGTGTTTTCGGAATCAAGCATGGCTCCAGATTCCCTACCTCCGGCTCCTAGTAAGGCAGACAGATATTACAGGGTTCCTGACCCCCACAAATTTTTATTCAAAAATCCTGCTGCTGACCCTGAAATTATCTCACAGGGTCCCAAAGGTGTAAAGGCCTCAACAGCTAAGAATACTACCCCCTCTGATAGAGATTCCAGGGCTCTGGATAGATGGGTAAAGAAGGTTTATACATCTGCAACCTTGGCAGTTAGGGTCTTAAACTGCCAGTTTCATATGCTTAAATATCAACAGCATGTTATGGGATTACTGAAACAGAAAATGATGTTGATTTCCGAATGTGTGGAAAATAACGAATTACAGGAATTATTGCATGCAGCAGAACAGGTTGGAAAGCATACTTTGCAATGTGGCTTTGATTCCTTGGAGGCCTCCTGCAGGGCCGCAGTTACTGGATCTGTGATTAGAAGGCATGCCAGGCTCAAGGAGCAAAATCTGCCTGACCATGTTAAAACTAAATTGTTGGATGCACCTTTACAGCATGATACTCTGTTTGGTAATAAGGCAAAAGAGGCTTTAAAGAAAATGGAAGACAAGCTAAGTCTATGCAAACTGTAAAAGACTTCTTACAAGTGCAGCCACCAAGATTCAGTAGACACTGGCCTAGAAAAAATTGTTCCTTTCCTGTGTCCGACAGAGCCTCACAGGGCAAATCCAGGCGCTCAAAAGGCTGTAGATATCAATCACAGGGTTCTTACAGGTCAAAGCAATGGAGTGCCTCTACCTCCAAATCTGGAGGAAACAAAGCACAACCCTACAGTAAACAGTCTCGATGACTTCCCTCTGCCATCACCAAGCACTTATCTTTTGACAGCCCCCTTGGGGGAAAATTAGACTTCATGCTCAAAATTGGCAGTTAATAACCCAGGACAAGTGGGTATTAAACATAGTATCCCAGGGATACAGATTTCATTTCCATACCATGCCAATTCCAAACGGTTGGCCAGATCTGCCACAAAATCAATGGGCAGAGGCACAGAAATAAGTTACGTCCCTCATGGATATGGGGGCTATTCAGCCAGTACCAGAACAGGAAAAAGGGCAAGGGTTTTACTCATGACTGTTCCTGGTACCCAGAAAAGACCATGCCTGGCGCCCAATACTGGATTTATCAATTTTGAACACATTCTTCGACATCCCAAAATTCAAAATGCTGACTTTGCAACAGCTTCTGCCCATGCTGGGCAAGAACGCTTGGCTAGTGACTCTAGACTTAAAAGGGAATCGTGCAGAAGATACCTCTGCTTCAAGGCTGGTTTTATGCATTACCAATTCGCTGCACTGCCCTTTGGCTTATCTGTTGCACCCAGGGTCTTTGCAAAGTGCCTGGCACCAGTAATTGCATTTTGCAGACAGAGAAGCATACAAACCTTTCCCTACTTGGATGACTGTCTCATTCAAGCAGAAAACAAGGACATTCTTCAAGATCTGGCATTTGTAAAAAGGCTTCTAACATGCCTAGGGTACACAGTAAATGAAAAGAAATCACAACTGGTACCCTCTCAAAAGATTACATTCCTGAGTGCAAGCTTGAATACAACTGCCCAGATGGCTTACCTTACGCCAGACAAGCAAAGGCAACTGACTATTTATTTCAAACAGATGGCAACAAAAACCCAGTTATCTGCAAGACAAATTCTGCAGGCTTTGGGGTTCATGGCATCCTGCATTCTGCTAATTCCGTATGCAAGATTGCATATGAGGAAACTACAGTGGTATCTAAAAAGTTTATGTAGTCAACATTGTCACAGTCTGGAAACAATGATTCCTCTCATTCCCTGCCTACAACAGGAGTTTCTTTGGTGAGCAGAGACATATCACCAGAACATGGGACGGTCTTTCACTCTACCCCCTGCCACCCAAACCCTAACTACAGATGCATCAGACAATGCTTGGGGGGCTCACCTGGCGGGGAGATGCATTCAGGGCATATGGAGCCCAAAACAAATGCATCTGCATATCAACCAGAAAGAGATGTTAGCTGTTCAGAATGCCCTGACAGCCTTCAAGGACTTACTTCATCCAGGGCAACTACTGATAGACGGACAATACCACGGTTATGTGGTACATAAACAAACAGGGGGGGTACACATTCCTACCCCCTTTGCAGACAAGCCATGGCATTGTGGGACACAGCCTTGACTTACCAAGTACATCTTCAAGCTCAATTCATGCCAGGAAAACAAAATACTCTGGCAGACGACCTAAGCAGAAATCTCTTTCCTTCACTATATTCTACAGCCTTTGTGGTGTATTTGCTTTTAGATGAAGGTAAAGTTTATGTTGTTACAATTGCATTTATATATATATATATATATATATATATATATATTTTTTTTTTTTTTTGCTCCCCATTGGGGGGGGGGGGGGGGCACTTGACATCTGGGGCAAGAAAAACTAAAGAAAATGGCGTCGGCTGCATGTTTTATACCCCTGATGACCTGACGTCATGGAAGACGAGATGGCAACCGACGCAGGACCCAAGACTTTGATATTCAGGCCGACTTGAGGGCAACGTGCCAGCAGATTACCCAAATGTAATGACTGCAACAAGTGAATACACTTGAACATCTACATTTATGGTAAGTGTATACAACTGTACTTTTCTCCAACCCTAGATCATTGCTGTGTTTTGGGTTGTCTCGGTGACAGTCAGGGCTGTATCGCTGTGTGCTGGGAGATACATACATTGGCTTTGACTGTATTACAGCATTCTCAAACTCAAATCACATGGGGGCTAACTGCAAATTTTCACCCCTCATACATTTGGGGGTGGTTGTGGTAATATAAATTCTCATTCCTTGGGAAGAAGGGGGGATATGTAAATTTGCCTTCTGGGGGGTTGACAGCATTAGGAATGTTGAAATCTAAATACAGTTCAGGCTACATGAAAAGCAGAACTGTAAAGGACAAGCAGAAAGACGGTGGAGATTGCCTTTCTGCGTGTTCTTTAACATCTTGCTTTTCATGCAGTCTGTAATGTTGTTTGAAATCTTGGTGTTTTAAGATACCATTGCTACAATAATGTGCTAATGTTAAGTTGTCTATCTCGCCTTCATTCTTGCTGGATGGGTTCGGAGCCGACCTCGGCTCCGACTCGGCCACTCTAAAAGCTCGAGAGTTGGTTCCACCGGCTCGAGGCTCCCCTTATATCCCACAATGCTAGGCGAGAGTTACCCCAGATCTCGTTTGCCGCTACAGCTTCGAGGTTGGTTGCTTCTACCGGTTCCTGGTGAGTGTTAGCTTTTTATTCAAAAAGTTACTCTTTTTTTCCCCTTTTAACTTTAATTCTTCCTAAATTAGTGTAGGATATAGATCTTTATCCCCAACCCTATTTTTTCCCCGTTTTCTTGTTAAAAGAACCGTTGGTTCTTCCCTTGGGCCTTTGGCCTTCCCTTCCCAAGGGTGTGTTTGTGTAGTTTACTTTAACTTTTTTGTGCTTAATTATTAGTATTTTACTAAATTTGTAATTATTTTAGTATTAATAATTTTTTCTGACAGGGTATAACTGTGTGTTTGGGTGTGTGTTAGTGTACACCTGTCAGTTAGGGAAATGTCAAAGGAAGCAAAGGTCTCTGGATTCAAGAAGTGTGATGCGTGCTGTCAGAAAATGTCTCTGACAGACGCTCACACTTCTTGTGTCTATTGTCTAGGGCCTTTGCACCTGCAGGATTCCTGTGCTGTGTGCCATGGCTTCAGCCCCAGGGTCCTGCAGGAGAGAAAAAACAAGCTGATTCTCAGAGGCTTGTTAAAGCCAGAGGATTCCCTGTCAGTTTCAACAGGGAAGCCCTCTAAGGCATCGAGGTCTCGGCCCGGCTTCTGAGCCGAGACCTCCGGTTGTGCAACCTTTGCCTTTATCGGCAGCGGCTGGAGCCGATAAGACTCAGTCCACAGTTTCTGTGGCTTCGCTCGGCCGGAGCCGAGGTTATCGAGGTACCCGTGTCGGCTCCGACAAGATCTTCGGAACCGACAACCAGAAAGAGGTCTAGGTCACCTTCTCTTGGCTCCGTTCATTCGGCTCCAGGATCTCCCCTGCTGTCTGAACGGAGCCAAAGGTTTCATTCCTCT
The DNA here is from genome assembly GCF_019279795.1 of Protopterus annectens. Taxonomy (NCBI): domain Eukaryota; kingdom Metazoa; phylum Chordata; order Ceratodontiformes; family Protopteridae; genus Protopterus; species Protopterus annectens. The sequence goes on along the minus strand of NC_056732.1, from coordinate 1,506,171,747 downwards.
AGGTCATCGAGGCTTTCCGATCATGACCTTCAGAGGGTGGTGAGTCGACTACTTAAGTCCGAGGCACTAGCCCAGATGCTTCAGAGCCCGACTCATCAGTCGGTGCCTGCCCCGGTCCATCAACTCTTTCCTCCTTCGACTCTTTTGAGTTCGGAGCCGGGTCGTGTCGGAACCGAGACTGTAGTCACCGAGCCGAGACAATTGTCTTCGGCTCCGTCGCCTCGATTTCTTCTTTTGAAGAATCTCGGCGCCGGGCTTCGTCGGCTCCGAGGGGTGAGTGGCATCGGACCCTTGTCCGACCCCCTCTCCCTCTCGGTGCTTGGCGCTGGTGAGTTCGGCTCCGACATCGGCCTCGGAGCCATCACTGTCGGTGCCGAGGGGGGTCCTTAGCTCCTCGGAGCGGGGACCTCTGGCTCTGCCTGACAGAGGTGCATTCGAGGTCATGCGGAGTGTGTTAGAGCCTGGCTCTACTCCACAGTCGGCTCCATCAGCCCCTCCCGCTATGCTGCCTCAGGGTAAGTCGACTCACTCCCTCATCCCGGACCGCAGAGAGCCAGCTCCTCAGGAGCCCCCTTTGGGGATTCCATCCTCTTCCGAGGCCTCTCCTGATTTGGCAGAAGAGCCCCCTCGGAAGAGGAAGTGCAAGAGGAAGCACATTGACTCACCTGAGTCTATCACGTCGGACACAGATCTGGATGATTCTGAGGGTTCCCCGTTCCCCTTCTGAAGATGTCTCATTTGCAGACATTCTGGAGATCCTTAAACAGAGGGAAATTGGCCAGCCCTCAACCCTTCGGAGGACGAATCTGTGTATCTTGAGGCGTTTGGCTCGTCCTTCCACCTCCTGGGTGTCCCCCTTGACCCCCTCATGCAGGTGGTTGCTAAGAAGGCATGGACGGCTCCTGATTCAGTGGACCCCACTCCCAGGAGACCCTCCAAATTCATCACAGCTCCATCAGACAAGCAATTTTATCAAAAGGAGTTTCTGTGGATGCTATGGTGGTAGCTGCTGCCACAAAGAAGGAACTGGCTGATCCTTCAGTGCCTGTCCATCCACCTAACAAGGAATCTAGGTCCATGGATAGGTGCGAAGCGGATGTTCTCCTCAGCGACATTTACTATGCGTTCGCTGAATTACCTGTGCCATTTCACTGTCTTCAAAGGGACTTGATCAAGGAAGCGAGTGAAATGTTGAAGGACCCTACAGCTGCGGGTTTCAAGAGAAAATGAACACGCAGCTGGCTATCCTTAATTCCATTTCCAACTCCTCCATGCGCCTCCTCTCTTATGCGGCCGATGGAGCGAGCAGAGCCGCAGGAACAGGGGTAGCCTTACGTAGGCACGCCTGGATGCGGCTATGCAACTTTGCGGAACCTTTCAAGGCGTCTTTCACGAACTCCCTTTGATGGATCATCTCTTTTGGTCCTCAAGTGAAAGAAACCCTGACTAGGTGCGAGACTGATGGCAAGACCCTTTCTGCCGTCGGAGTCCGTTTGACTCCTTCTAGGCCTTACCCCAAAGGCCAGAAGGGTGGGAAGATGTGGTTCCGTAAACAATCTCAAGGGACTTAGCCTGGCGACAGAGTCGTTTCCTACCAGAGGCAGAGGTGGGAATAACAATGGTAGACGCGCCCTAGGGGCAGGGGTCCGCAGAACCAGGGCAATCGGGAAGCCTTTCCTGACAAGCCCTTTCAGCATCCCTGAGGTGTTGCCCGGCTGCCCCTCTTCGGGGGCAGACGGGGAAGATTGTCACTGGACCCCGAAGCCTGGCTATCCCTGACTCAAGACAAATGGGTACAGTCCATCATTTCAAGGCTATTCTATCCCTTTCTTCGTTTTCCAAATCAGTCAAAAAATCCCTTCCAGATGTTCCACCGCTCAAAGGGATATAGCAGCTTTGGAAATTTCAAAACTGCTTGCAAAAAGAGCAATTCAGCCAGTGTCAGCAGACCAACAAGGATCCGGAATCTACTCAAGGTTCTTTTTGGTTCCAAAGAAAACAGGGGACTGGAGACCAATTTTGGATCTCAGTATCTTGAACAGATCAGTCAAGAAAACAAGATTTCGGATGGTCACGCTGCAATCCATTCTTCCCCTATTGGGAAAGGAAACTGGATGTGCTCTATAGACCTTCAGGATGCGTACTATCACATAAAAATGAACAGACGCTCCAGAAGATTCCTCCGCTTCAGGCTGGGAACCAGTCATTTTCAATTCAGGGCCCTGCCCTTTGGTCTCACCACTGCCCCCCGGGTGTTTACCAAATGCATCGCAGTCGTAGCTTCTCACCTGAGGCGACAAGGATTCCAGGTGTTTCCATATTTGGACGACTGGCTTCTCACAGCTCCCACCAAGCATCTCCTTCTGATGGCCAGAGATTATACTTTTCGCGTTTGTCAGAAACTGGGTATTTCAATAAATTGCGAAAAGTCTGTTTTGTCGCCTTGTCGTACTATTACCTACATAGGCAAATTTAGATACTATAAACATGTCTGCAACGCTAACGAACCAAAGGATATCAGACATTCACAAATTGGTGTCACTTCTTCTCAACAACAACAGAGCCAAAGCCAGGTTAGTTCTAAAGGTGTTGGGAATCATGGCAGCGGCCATACCTCTCCTCCCATTGGCCAGATACCACATGCGGATCCTTCAGTGGATGCTTTTTCTCAATGGTCATACCAGGAACTTCCAATGTCTCACACCATTATGATCACGCGTGCAAAAGCATCTCCTGTGGTGGATGTCTTCCCCCCAGCTCCTGTCGGGAAGACCATTTGTTCCACCTCCTCCGGTTGCTACTCTGACAACGGATGCCTCCCTGATCGGGTGGGGGGGGCATTATCAGGGCAGGACAGTCCAGGGCACATGGCAACCAAACGAATGCCACTTGCACATAAACGTTCTGGAGATGAGAGCAGTGCTTTTAGCGTTGCAAGCCCTTCAAGACTCTCTTCCCTTGGGAACGATTGCAATCCAGACAGACAATATGTCTGTAGTGTGGTACATCAACAAACAAGGCGGAACCAGATCATTCCCCTGTGTCGAAGCACTCAGACTGTGGCAATGGGCGATTTCTTCTCAGCGTTTTCTGATAGCAACGCACATCCCCGGGAAGTCCAATTACATTGCGGACAAGTTGAGCAGAGCTATACTCATGCCTCACGAGTGGTCTCTGAAAGACTCTGTAGTGAGAGATATTTCTCAAGTGGGGTCAGCCTTGCTGCGATCTTTTTGCTACTCCCCAAAACAGCAAGTGCAGAGAATACTTCACTCTATTCCCTTTACCAGGCCAACCCAGCAGAGACGCTCTGGTCCAAGTTTGGCCCCGGGGACTTCTGTATGCATTTCCCCCTTTCCCCCTGATCTCTCAAGTAATACAGAAAGCTATCGCTCAGAAGGCCTCATTGATCCTCATTGCTCCTTACTGGCCTCGACAAGTGTGGTTCCCCTTTCTACATCGTTTTCTCTTGGAGCGACCGTGGCATCTGGACCTAGTTCCAGATCTTTTGATCCACCAGTCGGGTCAGTTTCATCGCTCCCTCCCCTCTCTGAACCTCACTGCTTGGTTCCTCCAGTTCCGACCGTAGCCAGGCTTCCTCAATTATCTCACTCGGTTAGAGATATATTGATAGCTTCCCATAAATCTTCCACTCGAAAGATTTATTTGAGTAAGTGGAAACGCTTCTCATCTTGGGCACAAGGAAAGGACATAGATCCTTTCACCGCTTCCATCCAACTAGTCCTTGATTTTCTAGCTGAACTCTTCCATGCAGGTTCATCTCCATCTACTCTTAAGGTTCAATTGGCAGCTATTTCTAATTTTCATGTGGGCATTTCTGAATCTGCCCTAATGTCCCACAAACTTTGCAAAGCCTTTTTGAAAGGAGTTTTTCTTCTCAGACCTCCTATAAGAAATCCTCCTTCTCCTTGGGACCTAAATTTAGTTCTTGCTTCCTTGATTCTTTCCCCTTCGAACCTGCAGCTTCATGTTCCTTGAAATTATTATCATGGAAAGCTCTCTTTCTGGTGGCTATCACATCAGCTAGAAGAATTTCAGAACTTCAAGCACTCAGTTGTCGTTCTCCTTATCTTTTGTTCCATAAGGACAGAGTTTCCTTACGAACTAACCCGTCCTTTTGCCTAAGGTGGTTTCAGCATCAAATCTAAACCAAAGCATTGACCTCCTGTCTTTTTCCCAGAGTATTCAAATAGGTCTGAACAAAATTACACTGCCTGGATGTTCATCGTCAATTAAGGTACTACTTGGACAGGACGAAACAATTCAGAAAATCTGATCAGCTGTTTGTCTCCTATGCGGAAAGCAGAAAAGGACTTCCAGTTTCAAAGGTATCATTATCCAGATGGCTAACATCTCTGATTACCCTTGTTTATGAGATTAGACACCAAAAACTGCCTAATAAACCTAAAGCCCATTCCACCAGAGCTTTGGCTACTTCTTTAGCCTTCCAAGACAGACTGCCTATTGACACCATTTGTGCAGCGGCTACTTGGGCTACTCCTCACACTTTTATTTCCCATTATAAGTTGGATTTAGCTTCTAGGCATAGAGCTAATTTTGGTTCCACTGTTCTCAGGAGTCTGTTCCGTTAGGCCACCCGGGACAAGGTGCTAGGGACGTGGTCCCATCCAGCAAGAATGAAGGCGAGATAGACAACTTAACATATAGAAGTTATGTTCTTACCATAACGTTCCATGTTAGTTGTCTTCTTCTCGCCTTCTTCTTGCGTCCCACCCTCCTTCCCCTGGTCTGGACAGACCTAGAGGAGTTGTGATCGTGACCTCTCTTTCTACCACCTCTTTCTTAGTCATATGCTATTGTGCATATTTTCTTTTTTCAGGATGTAGGTCACCCTTTTTCTTCCTGCTGTTAGAGGTGGATTCCTTTTACAGTTATACTGTTATTGATATAAGCTGGGTTAGCTTACAAACGAGATCTGAGGTAACTCTCGCCTAGCATTGTGGGATATAAGGGGAGCCTCGAGCCGGTGGAACCAACTCTCGAGCTTTTAGAGTGGCCGAGTCGGGCAGGTCGGCTCCGAACCCATCCAGCAAGAAGAAGGCGAGAAGAAGACAACTAACATGGAACGTTATGGTAAGAACATAACTTCTATTTCTTGACTTTATCAAATTAGTGCCTGACATTCAGTATTCATTTTCTAATGTATACATATTCTGTAGAGTCCTGGTGGAACAGAAGTCAGTTGTTGCAAGCAGAAGTCTGGGCCAAGAGGCCATTCCAATGCAGGATGCAGACACACAGACACAACTGTATGCAGTTTTGAGGTTCACTGGTTCACCCGTCAGCATGATGTTCATCGTGTTACACTGCTGCAGTCATCACACTTGGGTTATCCTGCCGTCAGGCAGTCCCGCAGTCGGCCAGAGTTCCGAAGTCTTGGTCCTGCGTCGGTTGCTGTCGCTTCTTCCCTAATGTCAGTGCGCCAGGAGTATATAAGATGCATCCGACGCCATTTTCTTCAGTCTTTCTTGCCACGTGGTGCCCGAAGCAGAAGCAGTTCGCAAGTGCCGGTCGGCCGACTCCTGAGATTTTTGAAGCTGAATTTCAGATCCGAAGTCTTCAATAAAGCTAAGTACCCCATTGGGGAAACTTTTTTCTTGCCTCAGACCGATGTCAGAAAAAGTTAATAATTGTATTTCTTGTGGGAAGCCAATACCTCATAAGGACTTCCACTCTTACTGTATTCCATGCCTAGGCCCTGATCACGACATCACTAGTTGTCGGTTTTGTGCTAGATTTAACAAATGCACTATAAAAAGACGTTTTGATTTTGCTTTGCACTACTTTGGCCGAAGTTCAATTATACTATGCCATCGGATCAACTGACGACCGCATTTCCAGAAAAACGCAAAGACAAGGATAAAGACAGGCATCCGAAGTCCAAAACCGACGACAAAACCTCTTCTAGGCCAGTCGCCGGTTCTCAGTGAGTCTCTTTCGCAGCCCCTGACACCCACTACCTCAGAGCCACAGGCCGCCTCCAACTCCCACGTGGAGACAACTAGGCCTCTGGAAACTCAAGGTATTGGGCCTACGGAAACTAATCCCTCAGATGGGTCCGGAGCCGCTGAGCAGACACCGGCTTCTGAGGGTGTTTTCAGACCTTCACAACTTACCATTAAATCAACAGCCAAGACAAAGGTACCATTAAAGACAAAGAAACAAGTACAGCATTCTCCTGGACAGTCCTCCATGCCTAAGAAACAGATGCTTAAAATGGCCGAAGACCTCATTACTCTAATCGGGGGTTCCCATCCCCCTCCTGAGAAAAGGCCTAGGCAGGATACAGACTATGACTCCTCTGATCAGGTTTCCATTTTCTCTGATTCCTCTTCAGACCAGGGATACTCCTTAACCCCCTATGAGGACTCTGATGCTGAGGAATCTATCCCTTCAGCCTCTCCTCCTGAGGATTACTCTTTTGGGGAAACTGTACATACCATGAGGGAACATTTCCATTCGGAAAGTCAGGAATACTCAGAATCCAAGAAAAGGCTCAGGGATTTCCTCTTATTGCCTCAGCACAGGCCCCTGGCTATTCCGCCTGTACTAGACATTGTGGATGATGTGTTCTCTGAATCCAGCTTATCTCCTGACTTTTTGCCCCCTGCTCCAGCCAAGCCAGATAGGTATTATAGAGTCCTTGACTCTCATAAGTTTCTATAAAAAAACCCTTATGCTGATCCAGAAACTGTTTCCCAGGGTCCAAAAGGGGTTAAGGCCTCCATTGCAAAAAATCCAGTACCCTCTGACAGAGATTCCAGAGCTTTGGATAGATGGGGGAAGAAAGTATACACGTTTGCAACTTTAGCAGTAAGAGTTTAAATTGCCAGTTTCACATGCTTAAGTACCAACAATATTTAATGGCTCAGTTAAAACAGAAAATGCTTGCTAGCTCAGAATCTCCTGATTGTAAAGAAATGCAGGATTTATTGCATGCAGTTGAACAGGTGGGAAAACATACTCTGCAATGTGGTTTTGATTCTTTAGAGGCCTCTTGTAGAGCCGCAGTTACAGGCACTGTTATTCGAAGACATGCTTGGTTAAAAGAACAGAGTTTACCTGAACATGTTAAGGCAAAGTTATTGGATGCTCCTTTACAACATGATAACTTGTTTGGTGTTAAGGCAGAAGAGGTGTTAAAGAAACTGGAGGATAAAGCTAAATCTATGCAAACAGTCAAGGATTTCTTACAGGTACAGCCACCTCGGTTTAGCAGAAATTGGCCAACAAAAAATTGGTCCTTTCCAGTGTCAGACAGGCCACAGAGAGGCAGATACAGATGCCCAAGAGGCAGATCTCAACCCCAAGGCTCAAACAGACAACGACAGTGGGGCACCTCAACCCCAAAAGGAGGTGAGGACAAGTATCAACCTTACAGGAAACAGTCACAATGACTTTCCCTTGCGTACGCCAAGCACGTCCCTTCTGGAAGCCCCCTTAGGGGGAAAACTAGCACTTTTTTTTCTCAAAACTGGCAAACAATCACCCAAGACAAATGGGTCCTGAATATTGTGTCTCAAGGTTACAGATTCCACTTCCATACTTTACCAAAGCTAAAAGGAATGCCAGACCTGCCACAAAACCAATGGGCAGAGACACAAAAACAAATTTCAGCCCTCATGGACATGAGAGCTATACAAAAAGTACCACAACAGGAACAAGGACAAGGATTTTACTCAAGACTCTTCCTGGTCCCCAGAAAGGACAAAGCCTAGAGGCCTATACTGGACCTTTCAATACTTACCTGGATATTCCGAAATTCAAAATGTTGACATTACAGCAGCTTCTACCCATACTGGGCAAGAAGGCTTGGCTTGTTACTCTGGACCTCAAAGAGGCATACCTGCATGTCCCTATCAGACAAAATTGCAGAAGATACCTCTGATTCAAAGCTGGTACAATGCACTGCCAATTCTCTGTACTGCCCTTTGGCTTATCTACTGCGCCCAGGGTTTTCACAAAGTGTCTGACACCAGTAATTGCATTTTGTAGACAAAAAGGAATTCAAATATATCCATACCTGGACGACTGCCTCATTCAAGCAGAGACAAAGGACATTCTTCTACAGCATCTGGCATTTGTGAAAAGGTTGCTAATTTCTCTAGGGTACACAGTAAACGAAAAGAAGTCAAAACTAGTGCCCTCACAACAGATTACTTTCCTGGGTGCCAGCTTAAATACAACGGCCCAGATGGCCTACCTCACGCCAGACAAACAAGTGCAACTAACTCAATATTTTCAACTACTGGCAAAAACGTCCCATCTCCCTGCAAGAAAAATTCTTCAAGCCCTGGGATTCATGGCATCCTGCATACTACTAATACCATATGCCAGACTGAATATGAGGAAATTACAGTGGTACCTAAAAAGTGTTTGGACTCAACATTCTCACAGTCTAGAAGCAGTAATTCCAATAATTCCCTGCCTACAACTGGAGTTTCGATGGTGGGCACAGGCATGTCTCCTAAACAAGGGTCAGCCTTTTACCCAACCCACAGCCGGGCAAACTCTAACAGATGCTTCGGATTACGCCTGGGGAGCACACATGACAGGAACATGCATTCAGGGCAAGTGGACCACAGACCAGATGCATCTTCACATCAGTCAAAAAGGGATGTTGGCTGTTCAAAATGCCCTAACAGCTTTCAAGGACCTTCTACACCCAGGACAACTATTACTAAAGACAGACAACACCACATAAACAAACAAGGGGGGACTCACTCTTATCCCCTTTGCAGGCAACCCATGACCTTGTGGAACACAGCTCTAACGTACCAAGTTCACCTGCAAGCACAATTCCTGCCTGGAAAGAAAAATACTCTGGGAGACGACCTAAGCAGAAATATCATGGACCCTCACGAATGGAAATTGAACCCACAAGTCTTCAGCATGATAACACAAAAATGGGGATGCCCAGACATAGATCTTTTTGCCTCCCCTCTGAATTGCTAACTACAAAAATTCTGCACAAGGACTTATCACAAACAAGCATGGAAAGTGGATGCTCTTCTGTTCAGCTGGAAAAACCTAAAAGTCTATGCCTTCCCACCACTGCCTCTCCTTTCAAAGGTACTCCTAAAAGCCAGACAAGAAAAACCACAGATGATCCTGATCACTCCAGACTGGCCACGCCAGCACTGGTACCCTATCTTAAGGATCTTGTCTCAGGGCCCACCATGGATTTTGCCCCAAATTCCACACCTTCTGACTCAACAAAACAATCCAATCCTGCACAGTCAGCTCAAAACCCTAAACCTGGCTGCATGGCAGATACTTTAGTCAAACAGGCAACACCTCTCTCTAAAGCTGTTATGGATGTCATTTTGGAGGCCAGGAGGCCTAGCACCAGGAAAGCTTACTCAGAAAAATGGAAGAGATTCTGCGCCTGGAACCAGGCTCACAGCCTTGACCCTCTTGTTCCAAACATTCCTCAGATTTTACAATACTTAACTGAGATGCTGGACAGAGGCCTATCCTTCTCATCAATTAAGATTCACGCCTCTGCCATTTCTGCACATTACAACACGGATCCTCCTTTATTCTCTCATCCCTTGCTAAAGCAGTACCTCAGAGGGGCTAAAGACATAAGACCGCCCCGGAGAGCACCAACACCAACTTGGGACCTCAGTTTCGTTTTGGAAAAACTGGCCCTCCCACCTTTTGAGCCAGCCAATACAGCCGATCTAAAATTTTTGTCATGGAAAACAGCTCTGCTTCTGGCTTTAACTTCAGCACAAAGTGTCTCAGAGCTACAGGCATTAATGGCAGTGGAACCTTTTATAATTTTTCATCAGGATAGGGTATCTTTAAGGACAAACCCTACCTTCATGCCAAAGGTGGTGTCTAGTGTGGCTCTTAACCAAACCATCCATTTGCCTACTTTTTATCCAAACCCCCAAAATAAAGGGGAGAAACTTCTGCATTCTTTGGACATACACAGGCAGCTACACTTCTACTTGGACAAAACAAAAGCTTTCAGGAAAACTGATCAACTGTTTTTAGCATATGCTGCAGGATCACAAGGCAAGGCTATCTCAGAGCAGACTATATCCAAATGGATAGGACAGTGTATCCGGTACTGCTACACACAGCATGGAAAATCAGTCCCTAATAACATTAGGCCTCATTCCACCAGGGCAACAGCCACTTCAGCAGCCTTTCTCAGAGGAGTACCTACCAAAGAAATTTTGGAGGCTGCAACTTGGAGTTCAGTGCACACCTTCACCAAGCATTACCACCTGGCTCTTTACTCTAAATCCAGAGCAGGATTTGCCACTGCAGTTCTGCAGGGCCTCTTAGCCAATCCTAACTCTTTATAGACCAGCCACCCAAGCTTAGCTATTGGATTCAACCCAAGTGTGATGACTGCAGCAGGGTAACACGATGAACATAGTATAGTTTTGTACCTACCATAAATGTGGATGTTCGAGTGTTCACACTGCTGCAGTCCAGGTTACCCTCCCTCCATCCCCTCTGAACTAGCTGGACTTATCTATACCCTTCTATCCTATACAACCTTTGGGGTGTATTTGCTGGCAACTGAAGGTATTGTTTTTATTTTATATGTATATTTTCGATTAGCAGTATGTATTGCCTACCCACTTGGGGGCACCTGACATCTGGGGCAAGAAAAACTGAAGAAAATGGCATCGGATGCATCTGGCGCACTGACGTCAGGGAAGAAGCGACAGCAACCGACGCCGGACCAAGACTTTGGAACTCTGGCCGACTGCGGGACTGCCTGACGGCAGGATAACCCAAGTGTGATGACTGCAGCAGTGTGAATACTCGAACATCTACATTTATGGTAGGTACAAAACTGTACTTTCTGGTGGATATGAAAGGAAACTAGAGATCCTTTTTAAATTGATGATGCAGAAAGGACAGACAGACTCTGCACAGAAGCAGTACTAATTGCTACATCATTATTCCACATTAGAGGCAGACTTAAAGCTGAAAATACCTTGTTTGTTTTTGTCCTGTAAGAGAAAATAAGTACATCATAGCAGAGTATCATTTATGAAATCAGGAGGTGCTTTAGAACCAGATTTATTCTCATTGACATAAGTAGCATGGTACAGATAAGTAGTCAAGTAGAACATACTAAAACAGGGTGAGTATAACCTCAGTGTAAACTGAGATACAGGAATCAGAAAAGTTTGCATCAGTAAACAATACAGCTAAGGAGTGATTGTTCCAGTAACACATTCTGGGAATGAATTGAAAAGTGATAAACGTTATAAGCATGCCCAGATCACCACCAACATTATCTGTAATGACAGCATGTACTAAGAATCTCCTGTTTTTCTTAATACTTTTATGTCCCATATCTTTAGGGCGTGGGCAAAAGTTGACTGTAGAGGACAGAGAAGCTGAAGAAGAGGATACCGAGGATGAAGATAATGGTGATGAAGAAGATGTCTTACCTGGTATGAGGACTATATTTTTAGTCAAGAAGCACAGGAGTATGTATTGTATAAAGATGTGAATTCATTGTCTAACACAGAAGCAGTACAGTTCATAGATGGTTGAAATTTGCAGTGTCTGTTATTGGTAAAGTAAAAAATTGAGAAGTTCCCTTTTTGATTAAAGCATTACATACTGACACTACTCTTCTACTGCTAATTTGTAATGTCTAGCAGACTGACTTTTGGTTTTAGTGAGAGGGAAGAGACAAACAATAATGAAACCCTCATGTTAAGTTGTCTATCTCGCCTTCATTCTTGCTGGATGGGTTCGGAGCCGACCTCGGCTCCGACTCGGCCACTCTAAAGCTCGAGAGTTGGTTCCACCGGCTCGAGGCCCCCCTTATATCCCACAATGCTAGGCGTGAATTACCTCAGATCTCGTTTGCCGCTACAGCGATCGAGGTGTTGTTTTTTCTACCGGCTCAGGTCAGTGGTATTAGATCAGTCTTAAAAACTATTTAAACCCTTTTTAGCTTAGCTTTTTCTTCTTTAGCCATAGTGTAGTGGATATTATCCTTTCTACCCTTATCCAGCCCCTTTCCCACAAGAACTGATAAGTTCTTTCCTTAGGCCTTCGGGCCCTCTATCCCTAATAGTGGTGTGTATGTGTTTTGTAGGGACTTATTTTATATAAATAACTAATTTCTTTAGCTTTTAGTTAAGTTACCCTTTTCTGATAGTGTAATCGGTGTGTGTGTGTTTTGTGTGGTGATTACACTTCGGATCCTTGAAAATGTCCAAGGATTCAAAGGTCTCAGGCTTCAAGAAGTGTGACTCGTGCTGTCAGAAAATGTCTCTGACAGACGGTCACACTTCTTGTGTGTACTGCCTGGGACCTTTACACCTGCAGGACTCTTGTGCTGTATGCCATGGCTTCAGCCCCAGAGTCCTGCAGGAAAGAAAGAACAAACTCATCCTAAGGGGTTTGCTTAAGCCTGAAGGTTCCCTAACTGCTTCATCGGGAAAACCTTCCAAGGCTTCTAAGACCTCGACTCCAGTTTCTGAGTCGAGGCCTAAGGCTTCAAAGCCTACTGCTACATCGGCTCCGGCTGGAGCCGATGAGTCTTTGACTACAGTTTCTGTGGTTCCCTCGGCTCCGGCTGGAGCCGAGGTATTGGAGATTCCTGGGTCGGTTCCGATCAGACCATCGGAGCCGACATCTAGAAAGAGGTCGAGGTCACCATCCCTTGGCTCCGTTCATTCGGCTCCAGCGTCTCCCTTGCTGTCTGAACGGAGCCACAGATCTCACTCCTCCAGGTCATCGAGGCTCTCGGATCATGACCTCCAGAGGGTAGTGAGTCGACTTCTAAAGTCCGAGGCACTGGCCCAAATGCTCCAGAGCCCGACTCATCAGTCGGTGCCTCAACCTATTCCTCTAAATATTCCTCCTCCGACTCCTTTGAGCTCGGGCGGGCGTCTCGGAACCGAGACTGTGGTAGCGTCGGAGCCGATACATTTGTCTTCGGCTCCGTCGTCGGCTCCGATTTCTTCTTTTGAAGAATCTCGGCGCCGGACTTCCCTCGTCGGCTCCGAGGGGGTGAGTGGTATCGGACCCTTATCCGACCCCCCTCTCCCTCTCGGTGCTTCGGCGCTGGTGAGTTCGGCTCCGACATCGGCCTCGGAGCCATCTCTGTTGGTGCCGAGGGAGGTTCTCAGCTTCTCGGAGTGGGGACCTCTGGCTCTGCCTGACAGGGGTGCGTTCGAGGTCATGCGGAGAGTGTTGGAACCTTGTTCAACTCCACAGTCGGCTCCGTCCGTCCCTCCCTCTTCGGTGCCTCAGGTTATGTCTACTCACTCCCTCATCCCAGACCGCAGAGAGCCAGCTCCTCAAGAATCCCCTGTGGGGATCTCATCCTCTTCCGAGGCCTCCCCTGAATTGGCAGGGGAGCCCCCTAGGAAGAGAAAGTGTAAGAGGAAGCACATAGACTCACCTGAGTCTGTCACCTCTGACACAGATTTAGAGGATTCCGAGGGTTCCCCCCGTTCCCCTTCTGAAGATGTCTCCTTTGCGGACATTCTAGAGATCCTGAAACAGAGGGGAAATTGGCCAGCCCTTAACCCTTCGGAGGATGAAACTGTGTATCTTGAGGCGTTTGGCTCTCGCCCTTCCACCTCCTGGGTGTCCCCCCCCTTTGATCCCCTCATGCAGGTGGTGGCAAAGAAAGCCTGGACGGCTCCTGACTCAGTGGACCCTACCCCAGGAGACCTTCTAAATTTATAACAGCACCAACTGACAAACAATTTCTGACCAAAGGTGTTACTGTGGATGCTATGGTGGTAGCTGCTGCCACCAAGAAGGAACTAGCTGATCCTTCAGTGCCTGTTCATCACCCTAACAAAGAATCTAGGTCTATGGACAGGTATGGGAAGCGGATGTTTTCGTCAGCGACCTTTGCAATGCGTTCGCTGAACTACCTATGCCATTTCACCCGTCTCCAGAGAGACTTGATCAAGGAAGCGAGTGAGATGTTGAAGGATCCTACAGCTGCAGATTTTCAGGACAAAATGAACACCCAGCTGACTACCCTGAATTCGATAGCTAACTCCTCCATGCGCCTCCTTTCATATGCGGCTGATGGAGCGAGTAGAGCCGCAGGGACAGGTGTCGCCTTACGCCGGCATGCCTGGATGCGACTATGCAATTTTGCGGACCCCTTTAAAACGTCTTTCACTAATTCCCCGTTTGATGGATCATCTCTCGTTGGTCCTCAAGTGAAAGAAACCTTGACTAGGTGTGAGACGGATGGCAAAACTCTATCTGCCGTCGGAGTCCGTTTTTCTACTCCTTCTAGACCTTACCCCAAAGGCCAGAAAAGTGGGAAAATGTGGTTCCGCAAACAATCTCAAGGGAATTTGCCTGACGCACAGAGTCGGTTCCCCTCCAGAGGCAGATGAGGGAACAATAATGGTAGACGTCGCCCCAGAGGCAGAGGGGGTCCGCAGAACCAGGGCAATCGAGAAACCTTTTCCGATAAGCCCTTTCAGCATCCCTGAGGTGTTGCCCGACTGTCCACCTTCGGAGGCAGTCGGGAAGATTGTCACTGTACCCAGAAGCCTGGCTATCCCTAACTCAAGACAAGTGGGTACAGTCCATTATTTCCGAAGGCTATTCCATTCCCTTCGTTCGCATTCCAAACCGATCAAAAAAATCCCTTCCAGATGTTCCACCCGCTCAAAGGGATCTTGCAGCTTTGGAAATTTCAAAGCTGCTTGCAAAAAGAGCAATTCAGCCAGTTCCAGCAGACCAGCAAGGATCCGGAATCTACTCCAGGTTCTTTTTAGTTCCAAAAAACAGGGACTGGAGACCAATTTTGGATCTCAGTATCTTGAACAAGTCTGTCAAGAAAACAAGATTTCGGATGGTCACGCTACAGTCCATCCTTCCCCTATTGGGAAAGGAAAACTGGATGTGCTCTATAGACCTTCAGGATGCGTACTATCATATAAAAATGAAAAGACGCTCCAGAAGATTCCTCCGCTTCAGGCTGGGAACCAGTCATTTTCAATTCAGGGCCCTGCCCTTTGGTCTCACCACTGCCCCCCGGGTGTTTACCAAATGCATGGCAGTGGTAGCTTCTCACCTGAGATGTCAAGGATTCCAGGTGTTTCCATATTTGGACGACTGGCTCCTCACAGCTCCCACCAAGCATCTTCTTCTAATGGCCAGGGACTACACCTTTCGCATTTGTCAAAACTTAGGCATTTCAATAAATTGCGAAAAGTCTGTTTTGTCGCCTTGTCGTACTATTACCTTCATAGGCGCAAATCTAGACACAGTCAACATGTCTGCGAGACTAACAGATCAGAGAATAACAGACATACACAAACTGGTCTCGCTCCTCTTCAGCAGCAACAGAGTCAAAGCCAGGTTAGTTCTGAAAGTATTGGGGATTATGGCAGCTGCCATACCTCTGCTTCCATTAGCCAGATTCCACATGAGAATCCTTCAATGGATTCTCTTCACACAATGGTCATACCAGCAACTTCCGATGTCCCACACCATTATGATTACGCAAACATGCAGGAATCATCTTCTGTGGTGGATGTCTTCCCCTCAGCTCTTCTTGGGAAGACCCTTTGTTCCTTCCCCTCCGGTTGCTACTCTGACAACGGACGCCTCCCTGATCGGGTGGGGGGGGGGGCATTATCAGGGCAGAACTGTCCAGGGCACATGGTAACCAGACAAATGCCACTTGCACATAAATGTTCTAGAGATGAGAGCAGTGCTTTTAGCGTTGCAAGCCCTTCAAGACTCTCTTCCCTTGGGAATGATAGCAATCCAGACGGACAATATGTCTGTAGTGTGGTATATCAACAAACAAGGCGGAACCAGGTCCTATCCCCTATGTCGAGAAGCACTCAGACTGTGGCAATGGGCGATTTCTTCTCAGCGGTTTCTGATAGCAACGCACATCCCCGGGAAATCCAATCAAATCGCGGACAAGTTGAGCAGAGCTATCCTCATGCCTCACGAGTGGTCTCTGAAAGACTCTGTTGTGAGAGAAATTTCTCTCAAGTGGGGTCAGCCTTGCTGCGACCTTTTTGCTACTCCCCAAAACAGCAAGTGCAGAGATTATTTCACCCTATTCCCGTTACCAGGCCAGCCCAGCAGAGACGCTCTAGTCCAAGTTTGGCCCCGGGGACTTCTGTATGCATTTCCTCCCTTCCCACTAATCTCTCAAGTGATACAGAAAGCTATCTCTCAGAAGGCCTCCTTGATCCTCATTGCTCCTTACTGGCCTCGACAGGTTTGGTTCCCCTTTCTACATCAATTTCTGTTGGAGCAACCTTGGCATCTGGACCTAGTTCCAGATCTTTTGATCCATCAATCGGGTCAGTTTCATCGCTCCCTCCCCTCTCTGAACCTCACTGCTTGGTTCCTCCAATTCCAACCTTAGCCAGGCTTCCTCAAATATCTCACACTGTTCGAGATATTTTGATAGCTTCCCATAAATCTTCCACTCGAAAGATTTATCTGAGTAAGTGGAAACGTTTCGCCTATTGGGCTCAAGGAAGAGACATAGATCCTTTCACGGCTTCCATCCAAATAGTCCTTGATTTTCTAGCTGAACTCTTCCATGCAGGTTCATCTCCTTCTACTCTTAAAGTTCAATTGGCAGCTATTTCTAACTTTCATGTGGGCATTTCAGAGTCTGCCATAATGTCCCACAAGCTTTGCAAAGCCTTTTTGAAGGGAGTTTTTCTACTCAGACCTCCTATAAGAAATCCTCCTCCTCCTTGGGACCTAAATTTAGTTCTCAGTTCCTTGATTCTCCCCCCTTTCGAACCTGCAGCTTCCTGTTCTTTAAAATTGCTATCATGGAAGACTCTCTTTCTGGTAGCTATTACTTCAGCTAGAAGAGTTTCAGAACTTAATGCACTCAGCTGTCGACCTCCTTATCTGTTGTTCCATAAGGACAGGGTATCTTACGAACCAACCCGTCCTTTTTACCTAAAATAGCCTCGGCGTCTAACCTAAATCAAAGCATTGACCTCCCTGTGTTTTTTCCAGAATATTCTAATAGGTCTGAACAAAAATTGCATTGGCTAGATGTTCATCGTCAGTTAAGGTACTATTTGGATAGAACCAAACAATTCAGAAAATCTGACCAGCTGTTTGTCTCTTATGCAGAAGGCAGAAAGGGACTTTCTCTTTCCAAGGTATCACTATCTAGATGGCTAACATCTCTAATTTCCATTGTCTATGAAATAAGACACCAAAAGCTGCCTAACGAACCTAAAGCCCATTCCACCAGAGCTTTGGCTACTTCTATAGCCTTCCAAGACAGACTGCCTATTGACACCATTTGTGCAGCGGCTACTTGGGCTACTCCTCACACTTTCATTTCACATTATAAGTTGGATTTAGCTTCTAGGCATAGAGCTAACTTTGGTTCCACTGTTCTCAAGAGTCTGTTCCGTTAGGCCACCCGGGACAAGGTGCTAGGGACGGTCCCATCCAGCAAGAATGAAGCGAGATAGACAACTTAACATATAGAAGTTATGTTCTTACCATAACGTTCCATGTTAGTTGTCTTCTTCTCGCCTTCTTCTTAAGGCCCCTCCTTCCCCCGGGCCTGGACAGACCTAGAGGAGTTTGATTGTGACCTCTCTTTCTACCACCTCTTTGTGATAGGTATATGCTCTGCTGTGCATATTTTCCTAGATCAGGCTTAGGTCACCCTTTCTCCTTCCCTTTGTTTATAGAGGTGGACTCTTTTCCAGTTTTTTCCTGGTTGTATTATTAGCTGGGCCTAGCTCACAAACGAGATCTGAGGTAATTCATGCCTAGCATTGTGGGATATAAGGGGGGCCTCGAGCCGGTGGAACCAACTCTCGAGCTTTAGAGTGGCCGAGTCGGAGCCGAGGTCGGCTCCGAACCCATCCAGCAAGAAAGAAGGCGAGAAGAAGACAACTAACATGGAACGTTATGGTAAGAACATAACTTCTATTTTTTGCCTGTGTTCTTTTTGCCCCATGCCTGCCAGACAACAAGCTTTCCTCAAATGGATTCAGTCTTCATTCATTCATTCACTGTGAGAAGTCCCCAGAACCATAGAAATTTAAACCATCCAGAGGAGGCATCATTCAAATAGCCATGGGGTTGTATGTATCCTTTCTGGCATCTTAACCTTAAGGGAATTTGAAAGGACTAACCACCACCCTGGGGCAGGTGGATGAGCCACCTGCATTATTATGGACACCCATGATGACCTCCACCATGAGTGCATGCTTATGAACTTGCTGATGAGGGCTACATTCATTTGTGGTTTGTTGGGCTGAAACCTGACCCCCATTATACCTATGCAATAAGGTCCTCCCTCTGAAGGATTGTAGCAGTATATGTCTTGCTCTAACCCATGCTCCCCACCATGGTAGGCATCCCCATCCTACCCTACCAGCTTCATTAGGCACCCAAGCTGCTAATCAAATTCAGGTCATCTGGGCTGTCATGAAATCTTTATCCCAGAGCTGGGAGTAATATACCCTTTTAATTGTGTTGCATGGCAAAAACAAAAATCTACCTCAGTTTTTACATTTTTAAATTGGTTTCTAAGTAGTGCCTTAAAAAGTGAAGATTAAGAGTATATAGCCAAGCCATTTACTAAGGTATGCCTGTTACAATTTTTGTATCATTCAGTAATGTGTTGCTTTGCAACTGGAGAAACCTCTGTAGGTCTGTCATGTAAATATAGTGACACACCATTTATTGTTGTGTGGTTATCAAAACTGTGAGTAAACAGATGCAGCAGCTTTGAAAGATATTTGTTGTAGGAGTATTGCATTAAGAAACAAAGGTGGAGAATACCATAGACTGTATTAGTATACTGTAAAAAAAAATTGAGGGGACACAGAACTAGTTTTTATTTGTGGGATTGCTGATGTATTTAGCAGCATGATACTCCCTAACCTGAAAACTTTTGCTCATTGGCTTGATGGTAGAGTCTTGATAACATTTAGGTGCCATTTTTCTCTGAGAACCTGCAGTGGGTACTAAAGGAGGATAAAAATCCTGCTATTAGAAATTATATGTATGCAAGTGGAAAAGATTTTCTAGTCTGTGCCAATACAAGAACCAGGACCCTCTTCACGTACAGTTGCCTGTAGTACCTGATTATGCGAGTGACTTTTTGATTACTCCATCAATTTTAATTTGGCAAGCATTTCTGCTTATCTCCCTTAGATCCCCCTTTCCAACTACTCTTAATGCATCTCCCTAGAATTCAGGTGACTCCTCCTTGGAATCATAACTTTGTGCTTGTATAGCTTACTTTTTCTCCATTTGAACCAAGATTGAGGTCCTTAGCATGAGATACAGTTTTATTCATTGCTCTGACTTCTGCTAGGAGAGTATTTGAATTACAAGAACTTACGATGAGTCAGCAGTACCTCATTTTTTAAGTGACAGGGTTTCTTTGAGAACTGATCCCACTTTTATGCCTAGAGTGTGCTCAGAGTTTACTTTAAGCTGGACTATTGATCTCCCTGTCATCTTTCCTGAACTCAAGGGAGAGAAGATAATTCATTCTTTGTGTATCTACAGGTGTTTTAGATACTACATAGATAAAACTCATGCCTTCAGGAAAGCTGATTAGTTGTTTGTCTGCTATGAAGGTAATAGGAAAAGCCAACCAGTGTCAAGGCAGACTATTTTCAGATGGTTGTCTCATGCTATTACTTTTGATTATACTCACCATAATAAGCCACTTCCAGGGCAATGAATTTGACTTCTTAAGTGGTTTTCTTGAAAGTGGTAGACTCTAGAAGTATTCTAGAAGCAGCAGCTGTACAAAGCACTATAAACTGGACTCATTTTTCAAGTCCATAACAGACTTTGATAGGATCACTCTCTAAGGGCTTCAGGAGACTTCATTTATTGGTTTCCTCTCTTCTTAGTTTTGAAAACTATGGCAATCTTTTTTTAAACACCTTTACTGAATTATCAATTAAAATGTAGGCAAACATATATTTATATACAATAAAACAAACCATGTTAAGACATTCATAGGTACATTATAAATCACATATATTCTTTTATACAATTGTCATCAATACAACATTACATAAATTGATCAGTTCCTACCATCCCTTAAACCTCACTCCTCCTTCAGACATTATTCTGCATGTATTGTTCTCACAATTTCCATATTTGTTTCTGTGAAATTTGTTCCTACCCTTTTCTAAAGATCCTATTTCAAGTTCTTTTATCTGTTTTACAATATTCACTACTTCAAATAGGTGGTTTAGACTGTGATTTCCATTTTCTAGTAATTGTTTTAGCAGTCACCAGAATTAAACTTAAGAAGGCCTTTACTATATCTAGGCAATTCAGATTCTGTATCCCAACACACACACACACACACACACAAAAAAAAAAAAAAATATATATATATATATATATATATATACATATATATACATATATATATATATATATATATATATATATATATATACACACACACATATATATATCCTTAGCTGCACCCATTTGCTCACCCAGTATTTCTGATGGAGTACTCTGTGGGGAATTTCTAAAGTGTAACGAAATAAATATATAATTTAATATAGATATAAAACTAAATACAACTAAGGGGTATAAATTACCCCCAAGTCAGCACAAAAATGCCATATGTAAATAAGCAAACTATTTCGGCTATACAAGCCTTCTTCAGTGCATAAATCAATCAAAGACAAAAAACACATCAGAGAATTGATTTAAATAGCACTTGCCAATTGAATAATTAATCATTAACTCCTATTGAAAGAATATTAAAGAGATATGCAGTAACTTTGTAGTAGGCAATGGATTCTTGTTACAAAGAAATTAAAGGTGTTCATTCAAACCAGGGCTAAAAAGACCCCCAATTTGATTATCCTTTTTCTTTCTTTGTTATTTAGGATAGTATGCCGTCCACTTTTGTGGGATCTGTCACGTATAATTTTGTCAATAACTGTAAAGTGAAATGATGCAGATGAGTGCTTAAGTGTATGTTTGTAGAGTGCGCTGGAAAATTTATGGTTCCTAATGTCACTGTTGTGTTCAAAAATTCTTATCTTTAATGGCCTGTATGTTTGGCCTACATAAAAGGCTGAACAATGACAAGAGGCCAAATAAACCACGCAATCTGAACCACAGTTGGCAAAAAAACTTATGTCAAAAACCCTATTGGTATTAGGACTAGTGAATTCCTTAATTTTAAAGACCCTGACACAGTGTGTGCAATGACCACATGGTTAAGTACCACACAACTTATCACCCATAAGTGTATTTTGTGTGTGTCCAACTATAACCTTGGAAGTGTGTTTATAATGGCTCAAAATTGAGCCCAAATTTCTTCCCCGCCTGAAGGAGAAAAAAACATCTCTGGCCTATCTTAGATGCTGATTTAGGGTCAGATAGTAAAATGTTCCAATGTTTCTGAACTATGTCCAGAAAAGGTTTCATATTATGTCCATATGTAGTGACCATTTTTAAGACATCATGATCTTGTGATCCTTATTTTTATATTGCAAAAGATTCTCCCTAACCTGTGTAGAGGCCCATTTATTATTGACAAAATTATAGGTGACAGATCCCACAAAAGTGGATGGCATACTATCCTAAATAACAAAGAAAGAAAATGGATAATCAAATTGGGGGGTCTTTTTAGCTCTGGTTTGAATGAACACCTTTAATTTATTTGTAGCAAGAATCCATTGCCTAGTAGCAAGTTATTGCATATCTCTTTAATATTCTTTCAATAAGAATTAATTAATGATTAATAATTAATGATGGACGGCGCAGTAGTGCAGCGGTAGCATTGTCACCTCACAGCAAGAGGTTCTCTGGTTCGATTCCCTGCTGGGGTACCTTCTGTGCGGAGTCTGCATGTCCTCCCTGCGTTCGTGTGGGTTTCCTCTGAATACTCCGGTTTCCTCCCACGTTACAAAGACATGCATCTGGAGCCTTTCTCCCCAGGCCTCCGCTGGAAATTGGCTTCTTTCCAAGTTGGACTTTCCTGGTTAACAAATGGTAAATAAATAAATAAATTAAAATTAATTATTCAATTGGCAAGTGCTATTTAAATCAATGCTCTGATGTGTTTTTTTGTCTTTGATTGTTTGATTTATGCACTGAAGAAGGCTTGTATAGCCGAAACCGGTTTGCTTATTTACATATGGCATTTTTGTGCTGACTTGGGGTAATTTATATCCCTTAGTTGTATTTAGTTTTATATCTATATTAAATTATATTTTTGGGCAACCTCCATTGGTGCTGGCCCTTTATTTCGTTTGACTTGGTAGTGTTTTGGGCCTTGGCACCTGCCATACTTGCAAGGGGTTTGGTTGGAGTGTCAGAATTTCTAAAGTCTGCCAACTCATTGGAGTCTGCTTGTGGTATAAAAATACATATGCAAACACTTCCAAGCAAAAATTCTAAATCTTCTGGACTTGGTTGCATATTTGTTAGCCATATATATGTCCACACATTTTGTTCCTTTGTGAATTGATTTTCTACTCTCTCATCCCAAACTTTTCTAACCTCCTCTGATTGATTCTTGTAATTATCATGCAGTATTTTATATGCCCTACTCATTTTTCTTTTTTTTAATGCAGCTTTTGTTTTAGATTCAACTAAAACTTTGCAAGAGCAGTCCTTTCACTTAGAACTTCCCTATCCTTTTATCTTTGCCTATACTCTATCAATCCCTCACTGGGAAGGCAGTCTCTAGCTGCAGTCCAGATATCTTCTTTGCTACTTCTCATTCTATTATATTTCCCTCTCTAGGCAAGTTTCTCCCCATACCTTGGTTACTTTGTCAGTTTTCTCCAGTAAATTCTAGTCCCCTCTTGCCTGTTCATTCTTCCCCTTATTGCATTCAGCCCTATCGGCAGAATCTCCTTTTTCCATTTTCATATTGTCTTAGTTGTTAGAATACTTTCTGTTTATGATTATAATGCTCTATATGGCTTTTGCTCTCCTTAAGGACCTGCATTCAAAATCCCACTCTTTCCTTATTTCTTGAATTTTCCTCCCTGCTTCATCATCATCCCTTTCCACTTTGAATTGTAGCTTTCTACTTGTGTCATGTATATTAGCTTTAACTGTGTAACTCTGAAACATTCCTTCAAATCAGGAAATCCTAAACCACCTGGGTCTTTTGGAAGGATCAACGTATCCCCTTGACTCTTGCCTTTTTACTCTCCCAGATAAAATCTTTCAGCCCTTTATTAATTAGTGCCCACAACATATCCTCTGGTTGATAAAAATATCCCTGACCAGTTTATAAAACTAAAGGGAGGTCTCAGAATATTCTACAGTACCGAGCTGTCTTTTTTCTGATTTTATCAGGTACAAAATAATATCATCTGAAAATAAAGCCAACGTTTCTTAATTACCATACAATTTATATAATTGAATTGCTGAGTCCTTTATTTTCTTTGCCAATGCTCCAAATATGTTGCAAATAACAAAAGTGAAAGAGGACACCCCTGGCTGGTTCTTCTGTTCAGACACAGTTTATCAGAGAGGGACACACCCACTTTAATTCTTGCCTTCAATCCCTCATATAGCCTCCTAATTAACCTTATTATTTTATTAGGGAATGCAAATGCTTCCCTTGCACCTGCATCAAGACCTACCAACAAAAGCAGTATTTTCTTATATTCTGCTACCCTCTGGATCATCGTTGTTCTGTTAATGTTGGCAAATGTTTGCCTGTCCTGCACATTGATCCATATCTGTCAAATTTGGCAACACCTTTGCCATTCTTTTAGCTTTTATAGACATAAACACTTCAAAGTCATGATTAAAAAATGAAATAGGCCTATATGAAGCTGGATCTAATGGATCTTTACCATCTTTAGGAATTACAGAAAACACAAATTTCTTCCAGAACGTCAGTGCTTCCCCTCCTTTTAAAATACTGCTGAACAAAACCTTCCAGATCTTTATTACTTTTTTCCCTCCTAGTTTCCAACCTTTCACAGAATGCCATCTATTTCTGGATATTTTCCTGTAGATTGATTATATGTCACTGTTTTTTTTTATCTCCTCTCCTCATATCTTAAGTGTTAATGGTCAATCCTCATCTACCTCTAACCTTGTTATACTTAAGTATTCCATAATGTTTCCATTTGTGCTTTTTGATTTCCACATTCCTCTGCTTTATATAATTTTTCATAAAATGTTTGAAATATGTCTAATACCTTTACAGGATCTCGTTATTTTTTCTTGTTATAGACTCCCCAAGTTTGACAACAGCCATTTCTATTTTCTGCTGCCTAAGTCATTGTGCTGAAAGCTTTTGTGCTCTGGAGTTATCAAAAAAATGTCCTTAATCTTTCTAAACTCATACATATTATCCAGATAATGCCTTATTTTCTCTTTAGAACTCTGCAATTGTGCCTGTTCTTGTTCTGTAAGATCCCCCTTATTCTGCAATACTTTATCCTTTGTTAGCCCCCCCCAAAATCTTATTTCTTAAACATATCTTTTTTTGTTTTATTTCTACCCTCTTTTAAACTCCACCTTTATTTTATCCCACTCGCTAGCTGTAACTTGTGAAGAAATTTCTATCTTCCCTAGACTAGTAACTCTCAAATAATTTCCACCGGGGAACGGCCAGTATCTCATTTGCACTTCATTACCCTGCATTTTTCCACTTGTTATTGACACATAATCTGAATAGTTATTGGATGTGTGCTGATGCTTTCAGTTAAATGCACATATTCCTGTGAAATATAATTTCTTTCTAGTCCAGCCTAGCTGTTGTATCTTGTGGAATAATATGTAAATTCCCTCTGAGTCCCTACTACGGAATTCACATCTTCCATGCCAAATATTTTCATAAATTTCTTCAGAAATCTACCCTCTTTTGCTATATTTTTCATTCCGGATCACCCAGATACATTCTTAGTGTTGCAAATCAAGTTTCACTCCCCACCTATAAGTAATATTTTCTGCTGAAAGCTAATATTTCAACCAACATTTTCTTAAGGTTCATAATAGCAGTTTTAGGTGGAATATAAGTACATGCCAGCATAATCATCCTCCCTTGCCAGTAGCCAGTTACAACCACAAATCTTTTTACCGCTCTTCTGTCACCATTGGATCTCTTCTCGCAATTAGTATAATGACTGCCCTTTTCCTTTGTCTCTGGTATTCTTCTGAATAGCCATACTGAAATCCTGTTTTTTAGCATTTTTACATGCTCACTTCTTTCCAAATGTGTCTCGTGTAGCATTGGCACTGAGCATTTCTTTAATATAATTCAGTACTTTTCCATTTTTGTCCATACCTGTAATCCCCCTACTATATATATATATATATATATATATATATATATATTTTTTTTTTTTTTTTGCGGTCTCTCATTTAAAAAAAATGCTAAACATTAAAAAATGTCATCAGATTAAGTCTAGGGCATTAATCCAGATGTACAAAGAATAAAAATAACAACTGAATAAAGCTTGATCAAAGGAAGCATAAAACTCATAGTTTAATGAGATATTAAAACAGGTAAACTCTTTCACCACAGCTTCATCAGACCATACAAATACTATACCAGTTACTAAATATATATATAACAATTTCAAAAGGATCCTATCCAGTCAATATACAGCAACGTGTCTGACATGATAGCATTTCAGTTAATAAAAACAATTGTTTGTTTGTGTATTTCGGCTTTTCCTGGTTAGGGGTCGCCACAACAGAACTCCGGTCCACTAATGATTGGCAGTAGATTTTTACGTGCCGTGTTGCCGGCCCTGACGCACAGCCGTCAATGAAGGTACGCCCATTCACGCATGTCTCCACACAGAAGACGCTCTAGCTGAGAATCGAACAGGACATCTTACTGTGAGGCGACAACACTACCGCAGCACCACCACCGCAGTCTATATAAAAACTAAATATAATAAGTATATAAAATTGATATTCATCTATGCAAAAGTAAAAAGAAAAATCAGCTCTACATATATTGTATTATATTATATTATATTGTATTATATTCACTGCACTTTTACACCCTATTCTCCACCCCAACAGCCCAAGATTACATCTCATTAATTCAAATGTGGTTTTATTCAGTCTTCTCTTTTTTCTTTGTAATGCCTTAATTTCCTAAAAGTAATAAAAGACAAAAGTATTTGTTTACTTTGTTTTGTGTGATGAAGATACTTGTTGTTGTGTCTTTTGGCTTTTCCCGGTTAGGGGTTGCCACAGCGGAACTCCGGTCCGCTAATGATTGGCAGCAGATTTTTATGTGCCGAGTTGCCAGCCCTGAAGCACAACCTTCAACGAAGGTACGCCCATTCACGCATGTCTCCACACAGAAGACGCTTTAGCCGAGAATTGAACAGGACATCGTCTTACTGTGAGGTGACAAAGCTACCGCAGCACCACCACCGCAGTTCTTGTGTGATGAAGATACTAATCACTAAAAATGCTTTAATATATAACATGCAATTTATATTATGAAATGCTTTATACAAATACCATTTTCCTTTGTGTCCTTCCAAACATTAGTGACATGAAATGGGGCACTTGCCTGTCAGTCTCCCCACAAGTTTGACAAAGTTTACAAAAAACAAATTTTTCAGTTTTTTTTTTCTTGTAAAGCCATATTTTATAAATGTGATTGATGCTTTATAGTCACACATTTATTCACTATTTTCAGTGTTGCTGGTCTTCTTCCTGTTCATCTGTCTCCCCCTTCCCCAGACTCAGATTCAAGTCCAAGATACTCTTGATTCTTCTAGTCAACCCGTGCTTTTACTGTCAAGTATGTTCCTTTTGAATATTGGAAAAGGTTTCATTGGCAAAATCTCTGAGCTTTATTATCAGAAGAATGAGAAGCAGACTCCCCTTCTCTTTGATGGCTCATGTTTTGTTAGGCAAACTTTTGTATTTCTTCCTGAGCCTGTTCCCCATCGGAAAATTACTTTGATTCTTTAGGAAAAAAATTTCTAAATATGAGACTGCTTGAGAAGAGCTGTTTCAAAAAATATTTGAGTTTTAGGGCAGAGCACATACAGAAAACCTGAAATTCTCTTCTGAAATATTCTGAAGGCAGCTGGATGTGGCAGCTTGAGGCTCACACCAGCCTCTTGACCTCCCCTGATTGCTGCAATACATGACTTTTCTTCTCCCTAGTATACAGTGAATAATCATTTTCCAGAAACACTCTAGTCGCTTCAGTTTTTCATATTTTGCCCTTGTGCCACAGTTTTGTAAACTCTTTATGTTGGTATGATTGCATTTATTTCTCATGGCCAGGTTTGGAACATACACATGATGTGCCTTTTCAGTAATAAATCCTGCTGTAGAATACTAGTTCAGTTACCTATTTGTGCTTTCATAAGATTAATACAGTTTGGTCCTTCCAGTTTCTCTGGTACAGCAGACAATTTCAGGTTTTCTGTGGGTGCTCTGCCCGCTAACTCTACCATTTTTTTGAAACAGTTCTTCTTGAGCAGTCTTATATTCAGATAGCCTTTTTCTTTTGACCTCTGTTTTTTGTAGTTTTATCAGTTCATCTGAATACCTGTTCACAGCTTCTTCAATTTTTCCATCCTTTTGTTATTTGAGTTGATATACTCCTTCAATGTTTAATTTATTTTATTTAGTTTTGTGCAAATTTGACTTAATTTTTCCTCTAAATTACTGGAAGCCAACTCTTGTACCCAAGGTGGAGCCTGAACTGCTTTTTGCTGAACAGCTTCAAGATTCTTCCTAGTCTGTTTTCTCTTTACATTTTCTAATTGATTTTCTTTCACGCTTTCTTCTTTGCTGGCATGCAGGCAGTGTACTTACTAGCCAGTAACTGAATTTTATTAAAAGAGGCAGAATTACTTGTCCTTATTTCTCAGTTTCCTTTTTCACACTGGGAGAGCTGAAATTAAGTTGTTGATCAGTGTGCAGCCATCTTGGAAAGCCCAAAGCTATGATAATCTTAGTCAAATAGCTTAGGCTAGTACAGCAGTGATGTATATGCTGAACATAGTACAGTTGTTTAAGTAAACTTACAGTAACAGCAGATGTTCTAATAGGTCACTGTTTCAGTATATCCCCCACCCTCCAGACCTCTTTATTTTGCATGTTTTTCTTTTATTTTGCAAGGGTGACGATAAATGTACCCTTGTGTATATAGTTTACTGTTGCTTTTGTTTCTTAGCATTATTATTTCAGGGCTATGTGGAGCTCCCCTCAAGGTCCAGATAGTTAGAGCATGTGGAAGGCACCTAAAACCTAAGAAAGCTGGCCAGTCACAAGAGGTGGGAACCCATATAGCTTAGGCTACTGCAACAGAAATCTATTAAGGCATCTACTGCTGTGTTAAATTTACTTACATAACTGTACTTTTCATAACCAATGACTTGAGAAACAAAAAAGTTTGCATCTGCGACTGAGTGTAGTGAAGGGTGAAAGTAGCTTGGAGACCGTTTAGATGGAGACATGGATGGAGCCTTACTGGACTGTTTGAAGTGTATATGAAGCAAATGGTTGTGCTTATATTTGATGAAGTAAAGTTGTTACATGACCAGCAGGTAGGACACTGAGACTGTTGAGCAGCAAATGTGGGACATTCAGGACGGCAGTTAATATGGCAAATCAACTTGAACAGATTGAATAATGTCTGGTTAGAATGAAGGACAAAGAAAGGAGATGGAATTTAAGATTGTGTGGAGCTGATAAAGGTGAGGAAGGAAAAGATGTGATGGAACATGTGAAAAACAAGATGACAAAGTGTACTGTATTTGCAAAATATCTTCTGGGATAGCTGATAAAACTGCTGTTTCAACCAGAATCAGAACTCAAGTATGGGAAACCTAGATTGATACTAATATGATGGCCTTCTATATCACTGTTACAGTATTCTTCACCTAAGGGATCTCCCGCCAAGGATAGCCCAATGTCTGACCAATATACCAAAGCCTTCAGCCATACATCACACGTATGCTCCCTGCCCACAATGTAGGGAATGAAGGTAGCATATGTATGCAAACACTCAGAACTACTTTGCCACCAGTCCAAATGCCATTATCGTACATCAGTCTGTATGCTCTTCAAGTTGTGCCTTCCAGCCTCTGCAAGCTTTGAGTTGTGCCTTCCAGCCTCCACAAGCTGTCTCTCTAGAGACTAGTGAAAGCTCTAAGGTCCATCTGGAGCTTGTTTCAGATTCCACTGCTGTGACCTCATGAGAGGGGCGGTATGGATCCAAATTCTCCCACGTTCTCAGAGGCTTTTCCAGTATCTGCACCTGACATTGAGGGGAACCTCAGCTGATGATATCTGAGGGACCAAGGGGGATTCCTCAGATTTTAGTGAGAAAGGAACTTCCTACCACCCGTCTTGAGTTGCGTCAAGGGTCTGACCCTCCTAGGATTTTTTGAGTAGACATGTCACAGAAAAAGAAACGGAACACTAAGCATATTTCCCCTGTTAAGGATCCCAAGTGTGAATGGCAGGATTTCACTCAGGATTTATTTAATGCTTTAATGGCTTTGAAGCCTCCTCAAGGGGTGTTTGTTCCTGCTGGATTAGGGAACTGGATTTCTTGGATGAGGATTTGGATTCTGGGGATGAATCTCTGGCTTACTCTTCCCAAATCCGTCCCCCAGACTACGGTTCGGAAGAAGACGATTCCTTGAGTCCAGATTCCCCATTGGAAGAGTTGCCCTTTGGAGATGCTCTTTCCTGAGTGACAGCTGTTCCCATGTCTCTACCATTCAGAAGAGATATTATGAGCTCCTGCAAATGGAGTTTCTCCAATAAGCATCTGTCCCTCCAGGCAGCTGCTGCCCTTTTAGATGCTTTCTTTGTAACCTCTGTAACTTTTGTCTCTCAGCCCCTTGCACCAAAGAAGCTTGATAGGTTCTACAAGGTGCCTGAGGACTGTACATTTCTTTATAAGTGTCCTTCTGCTGATCCTTCAGTGGTATCAAGTTTCTTCTGACAATTCCTCTAAGTTGTTGCCATCTTCTAAGCTCCTTCCTTCAGATAATGAAGGATAGTCGAGCTATGGAAAGGTTGGGTAAGAAAATTTATACTGCTACCACCTTGGCCTTTAGGGCTATTAACTTCAGACTCATATGGCCAGGTATGTTTTGGCCCTCTTTTCCCATGTTTCTAAGGTTGTGTCTGACCTTCCTGATTCTGAAGGGAAGGCCTCTGTCCTCTACTTTTTAGGGTCTACTTCTCAGGTTGCCCGTCCCTCAATAAAAATGCAGCTATGAAGCAGCTGATGCCTCTTCCACTTCTACTGCCTTTGGTTCAGAGATAAGGCGTTATTCTTAGCAATGTCTTAATACTTTGCCTGACGATATCAAGGACAAACTTTTGTATGCTCCTTTGAATAACAAAAGCCTTTTTGATGCTGCTGCTGACTTATTTAAGTCTCTTCAGGATATGGGAAATGCCTTGCAGACCTTAGCAAATGTGCTTTAGCACATCTTTTCCCCTATTCCCAAGTTTCAGAGGAACTGTCTTTCCAACTCTGCCTTTGTAGATAGACTTACTCCCTCTCCTATGGGTAAAAAGGGTTCTAGGCATGTTTCTTCTGCAAAGCCTATTCAGACTCCTTCCTCTCAGAAACCTTTTTTCAGGATAAGCCTGGTTGATGTTTGGCCTTCCCTTCCCCTTGGCCAGGCTCCCTTGTCCCGCCATCTCTCATTGTCCCTTCCAAGTTGTCATTAGATCCCCTCAGATTTTTGGGTTTTGACGATTATCTGTCAGGGTTATTTCATGGTTTGAGAATCCACCATTCCCAAGCTCCCTCTCGCCATGCTCCATATGAGGAAATTTCAGTGGAACCTCAAATCGCTGTGGCTTCAACATTGGCATTCCCTGGAGTTCCCTTTCCTTTTCTTTGTATCAAGCTTGAATTTCAGTGGTGGATGCATCAGTTTTCTCTCAATCCAGGACTCCCCCTTCAAGCTTCATTTCCCACTTAGGAGCTTTTTACGGAAACCTCAGATGTAGGATGGGGTGCCTCCTGTGGCCCCCTTCAGGTCCAGGGTCTCTGGCCTCCTCATCAAAAATCAGATCATATCAGTATAAAAGAGGTGAAATCTCTGCTTTTGGCGCCACAAGCTTTTCATTCCGTCTTTCATCCCAAGCCCCTCAAAGTCTTCACAGACAATACCACAGTGATGTGGTATATCAACAAGCAGGGGGAGGGCATGAGGTTCTGTCAGCTTTGCAAACTGGTTCTTCAAGTCTGGGATCTAGCTATCCTTCAGAGCATAGTCTAGTGGTAGACTCCTTGAGTAGGACCAGCACACAAGCTCATGAATGGATGTTTCACAGAGATCTGTTCCTGAGCATTGTCCATTGGTGGGGTATTCCTCAGGTAGATCTCTTTACCTCCCCTCTGAACAGACTACTTCCTCTTTTCTATTTCAGAATCCCAAGTCCTCTGACTTGGAAGGTGGACGCCCTCTTTTCCTTAGAAGAGAATGTTGCTGTATACTTTCCTACCCCTTCCTCTGATATCACAGGTTCTGCACAAGATCATTTAGGACACTCTCACAATCTTGTTGGTGACTGCCTTTTGCACCAAACAGCATTGGTTCCCCCTTCTCTCTCACTTGGCTAGGGCCAGTTACCACAAGCTACCTCACCGGGTGGATCTTCTCACACAAGACAAGGGGATCCCCTTGTCCATCCTCAGCTCTCCACACTTCAATTGACACTGCGGTTGATAAGGGTTTAATCCCTTTTAGGCGCCACTTTTCTCAGGATGTGCTCTGGGTTCTAGAAGAGGCCAGGAAACCCACTACTGGAAAATCCTGTATGTCCAAATGGAAGAGGTTTTCTGTGTTGTGTGCCTCTCTCACCATCAGGATCCCCTATCTGTGGAGGTTCCTCTGTTTCTGTCTTATTTGTGTAATCTAATCCATGCTGGCTTGGCATTTTCTTCAGTTAAAACTCACCTGTCAGCAATTTCTGCTTATCTGCCATTGAATCCTCCTTTGGCCTTTGGTTTGAGGTCAAGCAGTTCCTTAAAGGAGTCTTTCATATCAGTCCTCTCAGGAAGCTTATTCTGCCTTCTTGGACCTCAGTTTTGTACTTTAAAAATTGACCCAGGCTCCTTTTTTCAGCTTGCTTCTGCAGCTTCATTACAACATTGGATTTCTAGGACTGTTCTTCTTTTGGCTTTTACTTCAGCCAAGACAGTGTCTTAACTGCAGGCTGTCATGGCTATTCTTTTTTTTCAGTTTTTTTCCATAGACACCAGGTGTCTCTTCGTACTAATACTTCTTTTATGCCCAAGATGGTCAATGAGTTCTCCCTTAATCAGTCTATTCATCTTCCTTCCTATTTTTCTTCTCCACAGTCTGCCAGTGAGTAGATTTTTCACACTTTAGTTTTATCTAAACAGTATCTAAGCTGTCTATGTAAATCCAAAGTTATTTGCATACCTGAGCAGCTTTTTATTTCTTTTCGTCTCAGGACTTTGGGTTTGGCTTTTTCTAAGCAAACCATCCCTACCTGGTTTTCTAAGCCATTTCCTTATGTTATTCTTTTCATGGCAAATAACTTTCCTCATCTGTTAAGGCACATTCTACTAGAACAGTGGCCTTCTCTGATGCCTTTTTCAAAGGTTTGGATACCAGTTCTGTCCTTTAAGCTTCTACTTGTTCCTCTGTTCATACTTTCCCTAAACATTACAAGTTGGATGTTGTTTCCAGGGCTAGAGCAGGCTTTGCCAGGGCTATCCTGCATGGGTTTGTGGAGGGTTCCTCTGTGCCTTCTTCCTCCCAGGCTTCCTCTTGGGCTTGTGTACTCTTCTTTAGGTGAAGAATACTGCAACAGTGATATGGAAGAACATAATACAGTTGTGTAAAATCTCACCATAACAGTAGATGTCCTTCTATTCATGCATTGCAGTATTCATAACAGGAGGGAGTCCACTGCTGGCTGACTTGAACATCAGGCCAGTATACAGAAGTCTAAAGTTACTGTTGAGTACATGTGACGTTGCACATAGAACCAGTCTAATGTCCGTCATAAAGTGACGTCTGGTATAAAGTGGATGTCAGCACGTACCAAGCCTCAGAACTTTTCTGACACCAGTCAGAATGTCTTCTCTGGTCATTTGCTCATCAGCGAAGTTGTGGATTCCGATCCAGATAAGTGTCCCGTTGTTTTTTTTTCTTTTTTCTTTTTGATTTGTGTGCCACTGTCTTAGTTGAGGTTACATGTCAGCTAGGAAGGGCAAGTGTGAGTCTGGAAGGCAAATTCCACATAAAGATTCACATGATCTGTGTCATTTTTGCCTATGCCCTAACCACAACCATACCTCCTGTTTGATTTGCATCTGTATTTAGAAAACCAGAGCCTTACGCTCTTAGCATGTGATGCCATGGAAGGTATGTTGGGTCCATCAGGTGAGACAGTTATTAAGAAGGCCAAGAAACCTAGGTCTGACTTAGCTGCTGCTCCTTCAATTCCAGATGTCTCTTCTGAGGCTGATGTTGGGCCGGAGACCTTTTCGGAGTCAGTAGGCGATTCTTCAGTGGGTACCAGTGTAGAAGCCATGAAGGATTCTACTAGCACGTCCTCTGGGGATATGCAGACATCTGCTACAGACATCGGGGGAACCCAGGCTCATTGTTACTGAAGGCCCATGTGGCATTCCTTAAATCATTGTTCGCAACGATGTCCCTAACAATATTATAGGGTGGAGGGCTGACGTCGGGTCCCTCATGTGGATGTCTCACACAAGAAAAAGCAGAAAACGAAGCATTCTTCTCCTGTTTCATCAAGAACAATCTGTGGATTGGCATTGTTAAAATGAAGGAATTCTTTAAATGGGATTGCTCTCAAGTGTCAGACATTCAAATAAGATACTGTGATCTTCTACGGATGGAATCGCCACCTCCATCTGCAGTTCTTGCTGTGCTGCCAGCCTTTTTAAATGCCTTTTCAGCAGTCTCTAATTGTCCTGACTCCCATCCTCCTGTCCCTAAAAGGCCAGACTAGTTTTACGAGGTACCATAGGATTCCAAATTCCTGTTTAAATGTCCCTCTGCAGACCCTGCAACTGTTTCTGTGTCTGCTGATAAGGCCTCAAAGATGTTGCCTTCCACTTCCCTTCCCTCCTCTGACAAGGAGAATAAAGTTATGGAGAGGTTGGGGAAGAAAGTCTATACATCAGCAACCTTGGCAATTAGAGCTATAAATTACCAGACCCGTGTGGCCAAATATTCTTTGTCCCTTCTCTCTGACACCACCAAGCTAATTTCAGAGCTTCCAGACTCCCCTACAAAGGCTCAGTTATCTTCCATTCTGAGCTCTTTTGCTAAAGTCACACGTCATTCTGTTAAGTGTAGCTACGATGTAGTGGAGGCATTTGCCAGAGCTGTGCTTTCAGGATCTGTCCTCAGGAAGTACTCTTGGCACAGACAACAGCCCCTGCCGGATGACATAAAGACTAAAATTATGGATGCACCCCTTCACCACAAGGCCCTGTTTGGTTCTTGTGCTGCAGAACTTTTTCAGTCCTTACAAGAAAAAAGAAAAGAGCTACAAGATCTCAGACACATTTCTGTGTCACCAGTTCCCCGATTTCAGAAGAACTGTCCCTCTAAAACACGTTTTGTTAGGAAACCCTCCAGAGCAAAAGTAAAAGAGATGCTAGAAAGCAGTACTCAGCCAAGTCCTCATCATCTACTCCTGCCGCTCAGAAATGGCCCTTTCCAAGCAAGCCAGGTAGTCTGTGACTACCAACCTCCTTGCAGCCAGACTCTTCTTTCCTTGTTTCTTTGTCTCTCCCTGTTTGGAAACAAATCACCCAGGACTCGTGGGTCCTCTCAGTTATGCTCCAAGGATACTTCATGGTGTGGAAGAATCCACCTTCCTTCAGGGGTATTCCACAATCCCCAAAAGAACAATTAGAATTCTTTCCCAAAGTCATTCTCGGCCTTCTTTCTCAGGGTACCATTCAGGAGGTTCCAACTTTCCAAATAAGGAAAGGTTTTTACTCAAGGATGTTCCTGGTTTCCAGGAAAGATGGTCCTTGGAGGCCCATCCTAAATTTATCACATCGAAACACCTTGAAGGTTCCATCCTTTCACATGCTGTCCTTGAGCACTGTTCTTTCCCTCATCCTTCCTCACATTTTCACTTCTCTGCCTTGCCTTTTGGACTGCCTGTGGCTCCAAGAGTCTTCACAAAATGCAAAGCTTCAGTCATATCTTTTTGCAGACCAAGGGACATTCAGATTTTCCCATACCTGGACGATCATTTTCTCCATACCCACTCTCCAGACACTCTTCAGGAGAATCTGCTCTTCACGGTGTCTCTGCTGGAAAGTCTAGGTTTCACAATCAACTATTAAAAATCTACCCTTGTTCTTTCACAAGACCATGTTTTTTCTAGGATGCAAGGATGTTGGCTTCTTTCCTCCCAAGAAGGTTTTCTCTCTCTCTCTCTCACTGTCTACTTTTAGGCTCTCATCCCTCTTCTGTCCCTGACTGCCAAGTAATTTCTACACCTTTTGGGCTTCATAGCATCCACTATCCCCATGTTGCCTCTAGCCAAGCTGCACATAAGGAAATTCCAGTGGTACCTCAGGTAAATATGGATACAACATACTCACCCTTGGAGTTTGTTATTCCCCTTCTTCCCTGCTTGAAAATGGAACTAGACTGATGGATTCAGCAGGTTACCAATCGAATATAGGCCTACCCTTACAAGCACCCCTTCCCACTCAGGAGCTGTTCACATTTGCTTTGAATTTGGGATGGGGAGCAACCCTGGCATCCTAGAAGGTTCCAGGTGTGTTGTCTCCTTCCCAAAGGAGGGAACACACAAACATAAGAGTGACAAGAGCACTTATTTTTGCTTTACAAATTTTCAAACCTCTTCTTCTTCCAGGCGCCCTAAAGTGGTTCACAGACAACACCGCAGTCCTTTGGTATGTCAACAAGCAGGGAGGGTCCAAGTCTTATCGTCTGTGCAGACTGGCTCTCCAAGCTTGGGAGTTGACTTCTCAGAGTCATCTCACCCTTTGGCAGTTTACATTCCTTCCACTCAAAATGTTGTGGCAGACATACTGAGCAGGTGCATAACTCAATCCCACAAATGGATGTTACACAGGGATGCGTTTCTGGACATTGTCCACCAGTGGGGTATGCTTCAGGTAGATCTCTTCACCTCCCCTAGGAAGAGACAACTTCCAACGTTTTTTGCCAGAGTTCCCAATCCTCTAGCATGGAAGATGGACAAACTGTCTTTCTCTTGGAA
Source organism: Protopterus annectens (assembly GCF_019279795.1). Classification (NCBI taxonomy): domain Eukaryota; kingdom Metazoa; phylum Chordata; order Ceratodontiformes; family Protopteridae; genus Protopterus; species Protopterus annectens. The sequence goes on along the minus strand of NC_056732.1, from coordinate 1,506,135,495 downwards.
GGAGATGTTTCTCTATGCACCCCCCCTTCCCACTTCTCCAAATAGTCCTGTTGAAGATCCAACAGGAACAACCAGAAATCTTGTTGGCGACTCCCTTTTGGCCAAGACAGCATTGGTTCTCCCTTTTTCTGCTTTTAGCCAAGGGTAATCATCACAAGTTACCTGAGAGAGTGGACTTACACAGGATAAGGGATCTGTATTACATCCACAGGTGTCAACCCTTCAGCTGCCTCTGTGGGTGACAGGGTTTTGATCCCTTTCAGACACCTTTTTTCTGAGGACGTGATGCAAGTTCTGCAGAAGGCCAGAAAGCCCAATACTAGGAAATCCTATATTTCAAAATGGAAAAGGTTTTCCATCTGGTGTCACTCTACAGACCTGCAACCACTGCTGGTGGATGTTCCAGTGGTTCTGTCTTACCTGTGTGAATTATTGAAGAGTGGATTGTCTTACTCTTCAGTAAAAGCTCATCTTTCAGCAATCTCTGTGATTCCTCCCTTGGCTTCAAGGTTGGAACTTAAACTTTTCCTGAAAGGCATCCTTCATATCAGACCACCAAGGAAACCAGTTCCTCCTCCTTGGGATCTAAAGTTTGTTCTAGAGAAACTTGCTTTGGCTCCTTTTGAACCAGTAAATTCTTCTTCTCTTCAGCATTGCACCTGGTAAACAGTTCTTGTGGCCATCACCTCAGCCAGAAGGGTCTCAACTTCAGGCATTTATGGCCTCTTCCCCCCTTTAATATTTTTCACAGGGATAGGGTTTCCTTACATACCAGTCCTTTCTTTATGCCCAAGGTGGTGAATGAGTTGTCACTTAATCAGTTCATTAATCTGCCCACCTTTTTTCCATCATCACAATCCTCTAGTGTGAGGATTTTACACATCTTGGATGTGCATAGAAATCTCAGATTTTATTTAGAGAAAACCAAACCTATTAGGAAATCTGATCACCTTTTTCTTTCCTGTCACCCTAGGGCCCTGGGCAGGCCTATTTTCAAGCAGGTTATTTCCTCTTGGATTTCTCAAACCATTTCCTTTTGCTGTGTGTTTCTTGGGAAAACTCTTGCATCCCCAGTAAATCCCCAGTAAAGGCTCATTCCAGTAGAGCTGTGTCTTCTTCAGGTGCTTTCTTCAAAGGTCTGGACACTTCCTCTATATTAGAAGCTGGTACCTGGTCTTCTGTACACACTTTCACAAAACACTACAAGTTGGATGGCATCTCCAGGTCTAGAGCTGGTTTTGCAAGGGCTATTCGTCAGGGGTTTGTAGAGAGTGCTACTGCCCCTCCACCCAATCCTCCTTCTGCATGAGCTTTGGTATTCTCTCTCGTGTTATGAATAATGCAGCGTAGCGTATGAACTGAAGGACATAGAATAGTTGTGTAAAATCTTACCATAACCATAGATGTCGTCTTCTATATGTTGCAGTACCCCTCCCCCCGCCTTCCTCCTGTTGTTTGCCTTATTGCTGGTTGTGTGTATCCTCACTTATTTCAGGCTGATGTTCTTCCTGGGGCATTCAGTTCTGAAGCTTGGTGTGTGCTGACGTCTGCTTTATACCCAATTGTTACTTTATGACCAACATTAGACTGATTCTGTGACATCGCACATACTCCAGAGTAGCTTTAGACTTTTGTGTGCTGGCCAGGCATTCGAGTCAGCCAGCGTTGGACTAACTCATGTTATGAATACTGTAACATACAGAAGAGTAGGACAGCTATTGTTATGGTAAGATTTTACACAACTATTCTATGTCCTTCTCTTCAGTGTTGCAATATTTGGTCCCTCCCTGCTTCTTCCTCTGTCCTGAGTCTTGACCTGAGTTGTGGTTGCCTTCCTGGCTGAGGGGCCCTTCTTCCTTCTTTATTTTTCCTTCTGGATTTACATGTTCCACTTTGTCTCTGGGGTATTCTGTTATGCTTGGGGCTTTTCATTTCTGAGTGTTTGCATCAGTACGTCACCTCTATGCCCTATGTCGTGCATGTGGAGAATACACTGAACCCACAGACATTGCCAACATCCTGGCAGACAGGTTCAGTACAAACTCCCCCCCCCCATCCTCCCCAAACGTGCAAATGACTATCCCAACAAAGTGTAGCCCCCACTGACATCACAGATGCACAGGTGAGAGCTGTCCTCTCCAAAGCAAAAAACACAGCATCTATGGGACCAGACGGTGTCCCGGGCTGCGTTTTACACTAGCTCCAAGAAGAATTGAACCCTCACTTAAAATCACTGTTCAGTCTCAGCCTTACAACAGGATATGTACCCAAAGAATGGCGTACAGCAACAGTGGTCCCACTCCATAAAGGTGGTGCCACAACAGACCCCGGTAACTATCGCCCTATAAGCCTAACTAGTCTGGTCTACAAAGCTATGGAGCGTATCATCTTGGAACTCATAAACAAAGACATTGGGAACCTCCAGACACTGGATCCTACCCAATTCGGCTTTGTTAAGGGCAGATCTTGCCACTTGAACCTGGTCGACTTCTTTGAAAAAGTCACCAAGGCCATAGATGAAGGGAAGGTAGTCCACACAGCCTACCTTGACCTCGCAAAAGCCTTCGACACAATACCCCACTCGGGCATCATAAACAAGCTCACCAGCTTAAATATCAACCCCTATGTCACAAGATGGGTTGCAAACTGGCTTAGGGATAGAACCCACATGGTCAGAATTACAGGTGCCATGTCAGACTCTAAACCAGTTACAAGTGGCGTCCCACAAGGCTCAGTCCTGGGACCTCTCTTGTTCGGTATATATTTCTCTGAGGTACAGGCTAACACAGGAGGACTTTGGCTGACCAAGTTCGCAGACGACTGCAAACTGGGGCCATAATCGACTCACCGACTGACACAAGCATCCTCCAAAATGGTCTCACAGAGACGGATAACTGGTGCCAGAGCCATGGCCTGAAGCTAAATGCCAAAAAGTGCATAGTCATCCCTTTGGGAAAAACAAAGTGCCCACAAATTACCACATAGGTGGTAATCCATTAAGTACGGAAGAAGTAATTAGAGATCTGGGGACCCAAGTAGATAGTAATCTTTCCTTTGACAATCACATTGCCAAAGTGGTTAGAAGGACCTTCTATATAGCCCACCTTATCATGAAAGGGTTCACATCTAGATCAAGAGAGGTCATTGTGCCCCTCTACTCATCACTCATCAGGCCCATAATTAAATACAATGCCCCATTTGGGATGTACCTTACCTGACACCTGCAACAACTAGAAAGACCCCAAAAGTACCTCACCAAGAGGATTAAGGGACTCAAGGAGATGCCCTGTGCAGTTAGACAAAAGAAACTCCAGCTCTACTCAGTTGCTTACCGCCTACTCAGAGGCAATCTGTGCCTGATGTATAAAGCCATGTCCAACCCAGAATTAATGGACATGCTCCACCTCAGGAAATCCAAATCCCTTAGAGCTACACGCTCCAGTGACTTAAACCTCAGCACAGAAATAAATAGGACATGCTGGAGAGACAGATTCATATCCCAGAGGCTCCCCTCACTCTGGAACAAAATCCCAATCCATGTTAGGCAGAGCCCCTCAATGACCCCCTTCAAGAAGAATCCTGACGACTGGATGGGACACCGTAGATTTACCCCTGGGATCTCCTCTGTGTCACTGCTAGACAGGGGCACTTTAAACTAACCTTAAATGGGCTATCTTCTGTGACCTACTATACTGGGGCACAGTCATCTAATCTAAAAGGGTGGCGAAAGCCAAACACACTCTGGCTAGGCTTGTAAATGCCCTAGGGCAGATATCCTAGTATCTACCTATGAACCTATGTGTGATGCATGGTGCCTATAAGAGCTGAAAGCTTTGGTATACTGGCTGGATGTTGGGCTATCCAGTACTGCAACAGTGAAGAGGAGGACATCTACTGTTATGGTAAGATTTCACACAACTGTACTATTTGTAAGGACCAGATATTGTGGTAACTTTGGCAACCGGATAAAAAATTATTGATTGCTTAGAGACCCATATTACAAACATATGATCCTATTATATGAACTGACATTGAAGATTCATTTATGGTTTGTGGCTGCAGTAAAAGCAGTGAGGAAGACTGACATTTAAATTGTCATTCCTTGATCTTCTGAGAGTGTGCTGGCATAGAAAAATACTGACCTATAATAATCTGGAGGAAACGATTAGGAAGATAAAACAACTAAATAAAAATGGCACAATTGCAGGTGGAACAGAAGAGTACTGACAGTTAAACTGAGCATTGTTGATGCTACTGGAGAAATAGAGGACAGACGGGATGTAAGCTGTGATGTAAGTGAGCAGAGACATTTGATCATGTGTGCAGTTCCTGGAATAAGATAGCTGAACAACTGGAAAGCTTTAATTCACTAAGTAGTAACATGGGTATGCCTGTTAAAATACGAGTCATATTAAAGGTTTACTTAATGAACTGATATGAAAGACTAAGTTAAGCCATTGCACTGAGCAAGAAACTTTTTTTGTAAAATTTTTTCAGATAACAACATATATTTATTTATTTATTTTTAACAAGAAACCATCCATATATCCTCAACCCCTTTTCTCATTTTGCACATGGGGTCAGGGTGTCACTTCAGCAGTGACAATCATCTCGAACCAAGGTTTTACACCACTGGGTGGCTAGCCCTGCCGCACAACATCTTTATTAAATTATCACTTATGATATAGGCAATCATACATTTATATAAACGAAAACAAACCATATTTTTATATTTTTAGTTGCAAACATTATACATTATTTATAACTGTCCAGTCATTGTCAGTTAGATATTATATACCTCATTCAAATCCTGCCTTCTTTCAAATCTCTTTCTTCCAAGAACTAATAGGCAGTGAAAACCACCAAGGCAAGCCAGCAAATATGTTTATTCCAAACAGTTAAGCACTTTCCTCCTCCAAAACATTATTCTGCATGTATTGTTCCCACAATTCCCATTTTTTTCTATGTAATTTGCTCCAACCTTTTTCCGAAGTCCCCATTTCCAATTGTTTTATCTGTGTTTTTATATTCATTACCTCTAGTACAGTTGGTTTAGACTTTGATTTCAATTTTCTAGTAATTGCTTTTGGCAGCCACCATAATTAGACTTAGCAAGGCCTTACTATCTCTAGGCAATTCCCATTCTGTATTGTAGCTCAAAAAATATTTTCCTTAGTTGTACTAATTTGCTCACCTAGTATTATCTGCAGAGAATTTTAAAGTCTGCCAACTCATTACACTCCCAAAAAATATGTTCCCATTTACCTCTTTCGTACCCATCACACCTCCAACATTATCTATTTACCTGAGGAAAGATTCCTTGGAGTTTACTTGGTATATAAAAATGCCTTTGTAAACACTTCCAAGCAAAGATCCTAAATCTTCTAGACTTGGGAGACATACATGCAACTCCCCCATTGTTTCTTTGTGAATTGCTTACCTATTCCGAATCCTTTCTAACCTCCTGTGATTGATTCTTATAGTTGTTATCATGCAATATTTTATATACTCTACTAATTATTTCTTTTTTAACAGCTGATCTGATGTTGTCAGTCTTCATTTATTCTTGACTGTGGGGTTCCAGTTCAAATCCCCTCAGAAGCGACTCGGCCGCTATCACAAGCTCGCGGCAGCCAGAAACTCTCAAAGCAAGGCTACCCATACTGCCTCTCTTCCCTTTCCCTCAGATCTCATTTGCTGTGTTGAAATTCAGACGTGTCAGCTGTGCTCTCAGCTAAGTGCTATCTTTTATATTCATATATAGTCTTATATGTGTGTGTGTGTGTGTGTGTGTGTGTGTGTGTGTGTGTGTGTGTGTGTGTGTATATATATATATATATATATATATATATATATATATAGAGCTATATATGGAGTGCCACATTTGGAAGTACAACCGCCTTGTGAACTCTGCAAGGGTTTCAGTGCTCGAACCCTTGCAGAGAGGGATAACAAACTTATTCTCAAGGGGCTGCTAAAATGCCCTTTTGGTGAGGCTTTGTCTGAGGTGGAGACATCCAAGTCTCCCAGAAAAGAAAGTAAGAAGAGGAGCCACTCAGTACCTGCAACCCCTAAGGTACAGGAAACTAAAGTGTAGGTTTCGACTTCTCCCTCAGAACCGAAACCAAAAATACCTAAATCTGCACCGACTTCTGCTTTGGCACCGATGTCTGTCTTGTCACCGTTGGTGCCGACAGTTATGGAAACTACTAAAACTTCTAGGGTGCCAACCTTATCATCGGTACCAGTGACTCTCTCGATACCAACAATAGTGTCCCCAAGCATTCCGGTCACTTCCTCCCATGCAAAACAAGTTATCGTTCAGCAAACCATGGTGCCAAAGGTCAAAAGTATACCCAGGACTAGATACTTCCCATCTACAGACCCCTTCTTGGGTCAACAACTAAGTCCCTTTCTTGACAGACCAGAATTGCCCTCGGGGATGTCTGTCCATTCTACCAGGAGACTTTCAGAGCTAGATGTAGTCGATGGATCAGCTCTTGGCAGCTGAAAGCCTTCCTGATCCCCCTAGGACCTCTCTCCCATCCGGAGCCAAGGGTTACTCTCCCAGAACACCCACTTATCTTCCTCCTTCAACCTTTCCACAGGTGTTGGACCCCTCTACTTTGACATTCCCGCTGCCAGCTACTTTGATACCAGTGGTGGAGCTCACCTTGGTTCCAGAACTGACTCTTGTGGTCTGCGGCTCCATCGGAGCCGACCCATTCACAGGCTGTGATTTGGCTGTCAACTCCGAGATCCTGGATCGGCTCTGATTTTTTTCCAATGCACCGTCTACAGTTTCTGGTGCTGTGGGAGTTGCAAGTCCTCTTATGCTTCCTGCTTTGGAGGGGGGCTCGTCGGAGCAGGGTGTAACCCTGGTTCCAAGGATGTCTTTCTCTGTTCTGGGCTCCTATCCCTCTTCGGGTGGCCTACCTTCCAGATTATGGAAGGTTTACAGTTGGTGCCATCCCAGTCAGAGTGTCACTTCTATGTATCCTCTGGCTCACAGCTGACACAGTCTACTACCTTGGGGCAGCGGGCACAAGAGCAGCAAGGCACCCTATTGCAGAGTCCCCCTTCTTAGGAGTCCTCCTCAGACCTTCCACCTGAGGAGCCACCCCATAAGAGATTGTGCAAGAGGAACCACCTGAATTCTCCAGAAGAATCTGTCACTGAGGATACAGATTTCGATGAAGGGGAGGGGTCCTCTTGGTCACCCCTGAAGATGTCCCCTTCAGAGACATCCTGGAAATTCTAAAATGGAGGAGTGATTGAAAGTGCACAAACCCATCCTCCAAGGAATTTGTTTTCTTGCAGGCTTTTATGCCCAGCTTTCCTGACGATGAACTAGTCAAACATTGTGCAGCGTGCTTGGAAGGCTCCTGATACTATAGAGCCAATCCCCTGGAGACCGGTCAAAATTCTTTCAGTGCCTGAGGACCAGCCCTACTGGTCGAAGAGTCTAGTGGTGGATGCTGTAGTGGTGGCAGCTGCCACAAAAAAATGAAATCGCCGAGGGGAGTCCAGCTGTCCATCCTCCAAACCGAGAGTCTCGGACGATGGACAGATTCGGGAAGTGGGTCTTTGCCTCAATGACCTTCGCCATACGGTCCTTGAATTTTTTTGGCACACTTCATGCAACCCCAAAGGGATCTGATAACTGAGCTTTCAGATACCTTAGCGGGAGCAGTGTCTGATGAGGTCCGGGATAAGGTTGCCCCCCGTAGAATTGATTTCCAACTAGTCCATGCTGCTTATCGAGCATACAGCTGAAGGGACATCCAGGGTAGTGGGTACAGGTGTTGCTATTAGGCTTCACTCCTGGATGCGCTTATGTGACTCTGCAGACCCCTTCATCTCTTCCTTTATCAGTGCTCCTGTTGATGCTACCTCGTTAGTTGGCCCAAAAGTCAGAGACACATTAGCTAGGTGTGAGAAGGACGGAAAGACCCTTTCTGTTGTGGGTGTGCATTTTTCCACTCCTTAACAACCTTATTCTAGGAATCAGAGGCGAGGAAAGATGTGGTTCAGAAAGTCCCAAGGGCCTTTTCAGGACACATGGGGTGAGTATTCCTCCCGGGGCAGAGGGGGGGACTCTTCAGGAAGACACCCCTCCCATGGCAGAGGGGGCCCATGTAACCAGGGTTCCAAGGATTCTTTCCCTGGACAACCCCATCAGCAGTCCTGGGCAGTGGCCTGGTTGCTTACCTCTGGAAGCAGTCAGGGGAAGATGGTCTCTGCACCTTTCAGCCTGTCTTAAAATAACATCAGATTATTGGGTGCATACAGTAATTGCCAGAGGTTACCATATCCCCTTCAGTCTTTATCCCAGACGACAAAGGCAAATCCCCAATGTTCCACTCAGTCAGAGGGGAATATAGCAGCACTAGAAATTCAAAAGAGAGTCACCCAGACAGTCCCACCAGACCAGATAGGATCCAGATTTTACTCAAGATTCTTTTTAGTGGCAAAAAAGGCAGGGGACTGGAGGCCAGTCCTAGACCTCAGTGTACTGAACAGATTTGTTCAAAAGACAAAATTTTGGTTGCTCACTGTTCAGTCTATCCTTCCTTTTCAGGAGAAAGACGATTGGATGTGCTTGATAAATCTTCAGGATGCGTATTACCACATAAAAATGGACAAACTCTCCAGAAAATACCTCTGCTTCTGGCTAGGAGGCAGTCATTACCCAATTTCGAGCTCTGCCCTATGGTCTCACCACAGCCCCCAGGGTGTTCATCAAATGCATGACAGTGGCAGCAGCTCACTTAAGGCTGCAGGGATTCCATGTGTTTCCATATTTAGACAAATGGCTCCTCACCGCCCCTACCAGGCTTCTACTGCTTTCCACCGTGGACTCCGTTTTTAGGCTTGCAGAGTTCTTGGGCATCTCAATAAACAGGGAAAAGTCAAAACTATCCCCCTCACAGGACATATAATTCATCGGAGCAAGACTAAACACAAAATCCTGCATGACTGCTCTTCCTCTTCACAGACTGGTAAGATTGAGGTCACAACTTCAAGGGACACTCTGTCACAACAAAGTTCAGGCTTGTCTAGTCTTACAACTCCTAGGGTCCATGGCGGCAACAATCACCTTAGTTCCTCTGGCAAGGTACCAAAATAGGTTCATAGGTAGGTACTAGGCTATCGGCCCAAGGGCCTACATAAGCCTAGCCAACAAGGTTCACTGGCTTACGCCACCCAAGAAAGTTATTTTCCTGTGCCACTGTCGAGCAGAGACACAGAAGTGATCCCCGGGGTGTATTTCCTATTTCCCATCCACTCATCAAGATTTTTCTTGAAGAGTGCTAATGAAGAACTTTGTTTGACATAGATAGGTAGCCTATTCCAGAGTATGGGAAGTGTCTGGGACAGGCTGCTTCAGTGGCTCCTGGTGTCACAGTGGTCACTTTTAACTCACCCAATGTCCCACCCAATCTGCATAACCAACTGATGCAAACAGGATTTATCATGGTGGATGAAGCCAGAAAAGAATTTATGGAGCCGCCCTTTCTGCCCCTCTCAGCCTAAGGCCGTATTGACCACGGATGCATTCCTGATGGAGTGGGAGTGGGGGGCATTTTCTGGGAAAGACAGTCCAAGGTACTTGGTTCCCTCAAGAGGCCAATTTGCATGTCAATGTCCTGGAATTGGGGGCAGTGCTCTTAGCGTTGCAAGCATTCCAGTCTGCCCTCCCTTCTGGGATGATTGCTGTTCAGTGAGACAACGTGTCTGGTACATCAACAAACAGGGAGGAACCAGATTCTACCCCTGTGTCGGGATGCCCTAAGAGTTTGGCAATGCGCAGTCACCTCCCAACTGCTTTCTGATAGCAACTCACATTCTGGGGAACTCCAACGTGATTGCAGACAAACTGAGCAGGTGCATTCTCCTGCCTTAAGAGTGGTCTCTCAATCTTGATGTGGCGACGAAGATCTTTCATATATGGAGTCAGCCTTGCTGCAACCTGTTCGCATCTCCCATAAACCACAAATGCAGCAGCTACTTTGCCCTAGTCCCCAAGAGATGCTCTTCTCCACGATTGGCCCCCGGGCCTACTTTACGCCTTTCCACCAATCCCTGTAATTCCCCAATTTCTGAAGAAAGTCCAGTGGTTGAAGTAATTCTCATTGTAGCTTATTGGCCCCGTCAAGTCTAGTTTCCCTTTCTCTGGCCTCACTTAGTTTACCACCTGTGGATTCTGGATCATGGATCCAACTCCGGACCTGTTATCTCATCCTCAGGGCCTTGGCAAAGATGGAGAAATGCATTCACAGACAATTACTTGACCATCCAACCCAAAATAATTTACTTTCCAACTGTCAACATGGATTCAGACTATCACATAGCACTACTACTGCCCTTCTTTCCTTCACAGATTGTATCAACAAAAACCGCAATCTTAACAAGCTTTCTTCAGCACTATTTATTGACCTGTCTAAAGCTTTTGACATGGTAAATCACCAAATTCTCATCAAAATACTGAAATCCCTGTCACTAGATACATCTTCTATAAAGTGGTTCCAGTTCTACCTTGATAAAAGACAAAAGGCCGTACTATGGCACAAGTCTCTCTCAACTCATCTGCCCATCAACCTTGGGGTCCCTCAAGGGTCCATCCTAGGACCGCTACTTTTTTCCATATTTATTAATGACCTTCACCTTGCCATCCCCCAAGCCACATGCATACAATACGTGGATGACTCCACACTGATCTGCTCAGCCACCTCCGCTTCTGAACTTCTCTCTCTTACCCAAAAAGTATTTTACACAGTTGAGCAATGGTTCACACATAGATGCCTTCTCCTAAACCCCAGAAAGACTAAACTACTCCTCTTCTCTCCTACTAAGAAGTCCCCTCCTCTTGATTTCTCAGTTAACTCTACCAATAAAACTATTATATCCCCTGAACCAACCACCAAACTATTGGGTATCACCATTGACAACAATCTGAACTTTGATATCCATGTTAACAATACTATAAAAACTGTCAACAAAAAACTAGGCTCTCTCTATAGGATAAAATCCTTCCTCTTACCTTCAGCTAAAACCACTATAGCACGCACTCATCTAATCTCTTCACTTCTTTATGCCTCACCCATTTTTACTAACCTATCTAAAATAATCTTAGCAAATTGGAAATGTCCTACAATAACATTGCCAGATTTGCTACAGGCAACCCATTTAGAACCCACCATTGCATTAATTTAAAGCAGCTGGAATGGCTTGAACTACAAAATCTGATTACATTCCATCAACTGTCTATAGCCCATGACACTCTTTACAAACCTTCCAAAACTACTATTCTATCCACACTCATCACTCCCTATAAAAACCTGAAATCCTTAAGGTCTTCTCAGAGACTTCTAGTACATACCACTAAACCAAACAACAAGGCTGGCAACTCCCTCTTTTCTAATATTGTAGGAAAAGCCTGGAATCTCCTCCCCAGTGAACTCTCCTCACTTCCCTCACTATCATGCTTCAAAAACAAATTGAAAGTGTTCCTCAGAACACACTGGTTATGCCCCTGTACTAAGCCTGACTAGTTATGTGTCTCTTAATACTTTGCTCTTCCTACCCTTTCTACTCATTAACTGTAATTCCTTCCTTATTAACCTAAATACTATCTCCCTCCAGAACATCTTGATTGTACTAGCATGCTATTTTATGCCTGTATTCTGCACTGCTGAATTTACTGTGATAACCTGTAATATGCATTGTAAATATGATTTTTTGTTTAATGTTTCCTTATTTGTTATTGTGTTAATTTCAATGTTCTGTCTTGGAGCTTATCTCCCTGGGCCTCTACTGAAAATGGACATGTATCCAGTTAGACTAGCCCGGTCAACAAATGTAAAATAAATAAATAAATAAAAATGGTCCACCCCAGCCTACAAAATCTCAAGCTGACGGTTTGGTTTCTCCACTTCCAATAATTTATCTTCCCCAGTTCAAAAGATATTTCTGGCTTCTCATAAACCTGCCACCAGAAAACTTTATCTTAGTAAATGGAAGAGATTTGTGTTTTGGTCTTATGAAAAAGGTATTGATCCTTTCTCAGCATCGATCGATAGGGTCGTGGAATATCTAACCACTTTATTTCAATTGGGAGCTTCTGCTTCTTCCATTAGAGTTCATTTAGCTGCCATTTCAAACTTCCACAATGGATTCGATGACCATTCCTTGATGTCTCATCATCTATGTAAAACCTTTCTTAAGGGCACCTTACATTTAAAACTACCTTTCAAAGAACCCATTGCGCCTTGGAATTTATTGTTGGTATTGCAATGTTTAGTCCGCCAGACTTTTGAGCCAGCAGCCACCTGTGATGTCAAGTTTTTTTATCTTGGAAGACTATTCCTGGTTGCCATCACTTCGGCCAGGAGAATTACAGAATTGCAAGCCTTGTGGTATTAAACATCTGTATATCATTTTTCATAAGGAAAGGGTTTCACTCAGAACTAATCCTCCCTTTCTACCTAAAGTAGTATCAGATTCCAGTATTAAACTATTAATTTACCAGTCTTATTCCCTAATTTCTCAAACAAGGGATAATATTGACTACATCGGTTGGACATACACAGGCAATTACGTTTTTATCTGGATAGAGCGAAACCATTTAGAAAATCGGACCAACTATTTCTATCCTTTTCAGGTACTAGACTGAGCAAACCAGTATCAAAAGTCACTCTGTCAAAATGGTTGAGAGATTGCATCACTTTTGTTTATAGCCAAAATAAGCCGGACTTATCAACCAAAATTAAGGCGCATTCTACCAGATCTGTTTCCACTTCAGTAGCCTTTCATTCCAGAGCTTCTATGGATGACATATATGCAGCTGCAACTTGGGCTCCTCCATATACCTTTATCACTTATTACAAATTGGATACGGTCTCCAGGAGAAGAGCATCCTTTGACTCTGTGGTGCTCAGGAATATCCTTCCCTAGCACCTCCCAGGGTCTAAAGTAGCTAGGGACTCTGTCCCAACAGTCAAGAATGAATGAAGATTGACAACATCAGAAAAAGAAGTTATGTTCTTACCATAACGTTCCATCTGTGTTGTCAGTCTTTATTCATTCTTGACATCCCGCCCTCCTACCCCCTCCAAAAGACTCCTGGAGGTTCGGAGCTAGTCCTGGGATTCTAGTAGGGTTGTTGCTCAGACAAAGCTTCCATGATTTTCTACTCTGTGGACAAAACTCAATCTGAGGGGAAGGGAAGAGAAGCAGTATGGGTAGCCTTGGCTTGAGAGTTTCTGACCGGCGCGAGGTTGTGATAATGGCCAAGTCAGTTCTGATGGATCGGAACCAGAACCCAACAGACAAGAATAAATGAAGATCGACAACGCAGATGGAACATTATGGTAAGGACATAACTTCTTTTTCTAGATTCTACTAAAAACTCTACTAGTGCTGGTCTTTCATTTAGGATCCCCCTATTTCTTTCTGTTTGCCTATACTCAGATATCAAGCCTTGATAGCGAAGGCAATCTGTAGCCTGCAGTCCAAATAGATTCTTTGCCTCTTCCCATTCTATTACCTTTCTCTCTCTAATTACTTGTGCCTAATATCTTGGTTCCTTTGCCAGTTTTCTCCAGGAAGTTCCAGCCTCCTTTTGCGTATTGTCTGTATCCCCAGTTGTGGTCATCCCTATTGACAGAATCTCCTTTCTTCATTCCCATGTTGGTTTAGTTCATAGAATACTTTCTGCTACTTTATGAATATAATATTCTATATAGCTATTGTTGCTCTCCAACTCATTCACTCCAGAGGAGCTCAGGAAGTTTGCACTGTAACTTCCAATGGGCGGAGCCTAAGCCTTTTGACAGAATCAAATTATGTCCTCACATTTCAAACAAATATTCATATCTCTGGAACCATAGGGATTATGAAAGAAGTATAAGTAGCAAACTCATCAGAACTAACTATTTTTGTAGTGGTAGTGTTCTTTAGGATATAGGTCTTAAACCAAAAATTTGGTTTTATAAGTCACAGTAAACACAGTATTACATTTGTAATATTTTGTAAACAACTTACAATATCTCAGCAACCATTCAAGTTACACACATATTATCAGCAGCATTTTATTCATCTAGCCGAGAGCTTTCTTGTGAGGCTGAGGAGTTTTGTCTTTGTTTCTTGGTTGTTGAGATATTTAGAAAAATGTGAAAATTATATTTATATTAATTAATATCATAAAAACAGTAGTTAATATATATTTACCTGAACTAGACAGACATCAGATATTAATGCAGTTGAGTTTGCCATTGTGTAAGCTTTAAGATGAAATCTTTTAAAATGTTGTACATAGCATGGTTTTGGAATTATTGATGCAAATATGAGCAAGTAATATTTGACGCCTAGAGGTATCAGTAGGAGTTAACTCCAGATGCACCTAGAGGTGTCACTCGGATGTAGTGAGTTGGATCTGCACCCAAAATCTCAGTCTTTCCTGGTTTCTTGAGAGTCCTCCTGTTTGTCATCATCACTTTCCATTTTGAGTTATAGCTTTTGGCTTGTGCTATATATAGGAGCCTTAACTGTGTAGCTCTGATCCCAGACCACCTTGTTCTCTTGGAAGGATCAGCTTATCCCACTTGACTCTTACCCTCTTCCTCACCCAGATAAAGTCCTTCAGCTCTTTATTAATTGCTATCCACAGCATTTTCTCTGGTTGGTAAAAATATGCCTGACCTGTATACATTTAAAATTGTTATAAATATTGTTGATGAGTTCGGCCATGTAGAGGATGTTATTTATTTATTTTTATTTATTTCGATATTTGTTAACCAGGTATATCCGACTGAGCGACAGCCCTTTTTCAGCGGAGGCCTGAGGGAGAAAGCCCCATGCAGAAGCAATTCACAAATAAAGTTAGAAGAACAGTTGGAAACAGAGTGTACAAAGTGTAACAGCAATTACAGAAGATTGTTAAAGACATAGAGTACATCTTAGAAGTTTGAATACAAAACAAAATTCATTAGAGCTGTGTTATTTGATATAAGGTGGACCTAAGTAGGTGAGGAAGAAGAAACAAAAGAAAGAAGAAGGGGGTTACAAGATAGACATAGTAGGTAGAGAAACAAGGTGTAGAGAAGAGTGAAAAAGTATCCAGTGGAAAAGAGAGGAAGAAGAGGAGTTAAGATGAATAAAATAGGAAGAGGAAGTAAGTAGACAGAAACAGTTAGTGGATATGAGATGTTAAGCTGGGCTTTTGGCATGAAAAGAATTTTGTACGTTTTCCTTTAATAGTTTTTTGAAGCTATGGGTATAAGGCAGATTTATAATGTTTAGTGGTAGTTTGTTTGAGGCTAGTGCAACGGAGTAGCTATATAAGTGTTGCTCTATTAATGTTTTAGGCTTATGGATAGATAAGAGAGCCTAACCAGAGTTCCAATGGAAGTGGGAGGGGGAGTAAAAGGATATAAGGATAGAGATGGTGGGGCAGGAGGAGCTAGTCCCACAACAATTCAGGAAGTGATATGTAGATTTTCTTACATGTGCCAAATTCATCTACAGAATACAACAATAAAACTTGTTGGGTACCATCTGTACTCCAGGAAAAACATCCTGGCGCTGGCCATTGATTACTCCTCCCCTCCCCCAGATACTCTAGTACGTGGATCATTAACTGATCCTGGATTGTGCTGGCAATACTCAGAGCTCCATCCCTCTGGTCCAGATAGCTACGCTACACACACACACACACACACACACACACACACACACACACACACACACACACACACTCTCTCTCTCTCTCTCTCTCCATTACCTGTCCAGTATACTCCTCATCACATACTTTTAATGCAGTCTCACCCTTTTAAAGTAATGGGTGAATGTGAACTTTTGGCCATCTTCATTAACTACCTTACACAGATGAGAAATTCTTTAAATCACATGGCTGTATAAATGCCTTACTGCAGGCATTTCCAGGGGGAGAGCACATACCTAATTAGCATAGACCACTCCGCTGAAATGCCTCTTTAGCATTTGTGGTAGGCCACAGAAGCAGCTCACACTGGAGATGCATATCTTCATGTTACAGCACCGAGGTAGTGCTATCTGTGAATCTGAAATGATTACTAGAAGTAATATAACATGTACAGTGGATATAAAAAGTTTACACACCCCTGTTAAAATGCAACGTTTTTGTGATATAAAAAATGAGACCACAATAAATCATTTCAAAGCTTTTCCCACTTTTAATGTGAGCTATAACCTGTGCAATTCAGTTGAAAATCAAACAAATCTGTTAGGGGAAAAAATATAAAAAATAAAAAACCTACAATACACTGGTTGCATAAGTGTGCACACCCTTAAACTAATACTTTGTTGTGTGTGCCCACCCTTAAACTAATACTTTGTTGAAGCAACTTTTGATTTAATTACAGCATTCAATCTTCTTGGGTACACACCTGCCATCAATTAAAGAGACTCTGATTAACCCCAAATAAAGTTCAGATGTCCTAGTAGGATTTTTCTGACATTTACTCAGTTGCCAGCTACGGCAAAAGCCATGGTTCACAGAGAGCTTCAAAGCATCGAAGGGATGTCATTGTTGAAAGGTATCAGTTAGGACAAGGGTACAAAAAAATTTCCACAGCATTGTAAATACCATGGAACACAGTGAAGACAGTCATCAAAAAATGGAGAAAATATGGGACAACAGTGATGTTGCAAAGAGCTGGATGCCCTTCCAAAATTGATGAAAAGACAAGACAAAAACTGGTCAGGGAGGCTGCCAAGAGACCTACAGCAACACTGAAGGAGCTGCAGGAATTTCTGGCAACTACTGGTTGTGTACTACTTGTGACAACAATCTCCTGTATTCACCATATGTCTGGACTATGTGGTAGGGTTGCAAAACAGAAGCCCTTTCTTACACAGAAAAACATCCAAGCTTGGGTAAAATTTGCAAAACAATACATCAAGTCTTCCAAAAGCATGTGGGAAAATGTGTTATGGTCTGATAAGACCAAGGTTAAACTTTTTGGCCACAATTCTAAAAGGTACATTTGGAGCAAAAACAACACTTTGCTTAACATTCTCTTTGTTATGTGCTTTTTAGCACTATATTAAAATTATTATATTTGCCACAGTCTGCTGGTCTGTATTTTTTGAACTGATCCATTTTGGGACCTTGCAGTTGCCATACAGTCTTACTTTGCGGGAGGTTAAATTAGTTTATATAGATTACAGCTACTCCTCTGCCCTTTTTATGATTCCTGTAAAGAGAGAAGATGTAACCAGGGGGAATGATTTCCTTGTCAGTATTATGAGGTTTAAGCTATGTTTCGGTTAGAGTTACTATATCTGGGGAGTGTTGAGCAATCTAAGAGTGAAATTCAGTAACTTTATTGAGAATGCTGCCTATGTTCAGGGAGTATAATGTTAATAGTTTGGGGGAGTTGGACGATGGAGGAAGAGTGTCAGGAAAGTTACTGCTAAGGGATCCTGGGTTAGGGTGAATGTCTCCAGATAGGTATAGTGTTTTAGAGATTTGTGTTAGAGTAGGAATAATAGAGCATACGGTTAGGTACTTGGGTTTGCTTTTTAGGAGGTAAGGGTGAAGGACTAGCTTGATTTTGAGAATGAGTGGGTTAGTGTGGTTGAATGTAGAGGGGTTAATTTCAAAGGAGTGTGGAGTTAGTAAGTAAGAAGATGGATCAGTTAGGGTAGGAGTGATATACCTGGCAGAAAGTGTTGTGTGAAGGGAGGTCAAGTGCGAGAGTAGAAGAAGGGTAGTGAAGGTGTAGATGTGTACGATTCTGTGGATAGAGAAGTATGTGAGGAGGGGGAAAAGAAGAAAATAGGGAGAGAGGAGAAGGAATGCAGCTAAGTGAATGTAGAGGTAAAAAAATGGAGAGAGAGGACATAATATGAAGCTGAGAGGCTGTGGCTTAAGGGGAGATTGAGTTTTGTTGAGCTGACTTCAGAAATAGTGTAGGAGGGAGAAATTCCACAAGATAAAACCAAATTTCTGACTGCGGTAAATATGAGACAAAATTTGTAGAAGTTATCTGCTTCTCAGTAAATGATTTAGTACAAATTCAGTCTTCATGTAGTGAAGGAAGCAGACTTGAACTAAGGAACTAAATTTAAGCTGACAGACTGCATTAAAAATAATGTCAATTAGATGGGGAATAACACTGCCAAATTCATAAAAGAAATTCATCCAATTCCACAACTTTAAGTAGGAAAAAAAGAATACTGCATGCAGACGTGAAAGGTAATGCTCTCTGTATATACTGGCTTGAAGGTATAGGAGCATTCCAATTTATAGTAGAGGAAAGGGGAGTGGACCGTGGTGGATGTCATCCTGGCTAGTGTGCACACCACGCAACACTTCAAATCCAGCAAAAATAACTAAATAAAAGTAAGTTTAATTTGAAAGAAGACGCCAAGGAAGAGTGTACTTTACAGTGTAGAGAATCCCTTGCCAAGGTAGGAGCATGTTGTAGCAAAGGGAAACGGTAGATGTCAGCAAAAGTACTGGTGGTATTGGACGGCTATAGGACTGCCATAATTAAAGAATAACTGAAATACTGAAGTTGAGAGTAACAGTTACTATAGGGGAACAAAGGTAACAAGACAACAAACCCATAAGATTTGTATCTTTCGGCTTTTTCCCGGTTAGGGGTCGCCACAGCGGAACTCCGGTCCGCTAATGATTGGTAGAAGATTTTTACGTGACAAGTTACCAGCTCTGACGCACAACCTTCAACGAAGGTACGCCCCTTCACGCATGTCTCCACACAGAAGACGCTTTAGCTGAGAATTGAACGGACAACGTTTTGCTGTGAGTAAGATAAGACTACCAAGATGCATCACATTCAATAAGGTTTACAGGGAATTCTGAACAACAGTTAAATAAAAACAGACTAACAGAAGGGTATTAGATTAAAAATCCTACATCATATCTCTCAAAAATGGTTTAAAATTGCAACTTTAAAATAGCATAATAACAAGTAGCCATAAACCTGTTTCTAACATCTGTTAACTAATTAAGTACAGCTAAAACAAGTATGTAAAATCAGTTGCAGCAGAGAGACAATACTAGACAAACAAGTTATCAAGTAACTGTTGGCATCAGAAACCAGACATTTAAAAGTGAAATATTGTGGCACATCCACTATTAGGAAGCACACATTCTAGTTTTTAAAAAAAATTGTAAAATACATCCAGATTAAAGATAATTAAGCAGAAAGAATATTTACATGGTGAGCACACTGCATGAGGGATGCAAGGGTTTTACAGATAAAACAGTAATTTAAAAATGACGCCAGCTGAGAAGGTCCTATTAGTAGATTCCATTTGGAAAGGAGGTAGGGAGTTGATGGGTGGATCACAGGTTAGAGACCTACCCAGGAAATGGATAAAGAGAGATCATTATTAAGATGTTCTTTGTGTTTCACTGTTGCAGTCATCACACTTGGGTTATCTGCCTGCAGGTAGCCCTCAGTCGGCTCGAATAGCAGAGTCTTAGTATTTCTGCATCAGATGCTGTCCCTTCTTCCATGACGTCAGGTCATCGGGTATAAAAACAGGCAGCCGATGCCATTACATCAGTTTTTCTTGCTGAGGAGGAGTCCGAAGCCGAAGCAGTTCGCAAGTGCCGGTCAGCTGCTACCTGAAATTTTCATTTTTCGAGTTGTTAATCCTGAAGTCTTCTAAAGCTAAGTACCCTGTTGAGGACCCTTTTTTCTTGCTCTAACCGATGTCAGAAAAAGTTAACAATTGTCTTGCCTGTGGAAAGCAAATACCTCACAAAGATTTTCATTCTTACTGCGTCACATGCTTAGGCCCAGACCACGACGTCCCTAGCTTTTGGTTTTGTGCCTTGTTTAATGCCCGAACCATTCGTCTTACGGCTATTTTTGTCGCTAAATTATTTCGCTCTCAATCTCCGTATTCCAAAATGGCTTTGGTAAGCCATCCGACTACTGATCTTCCAAAAAAAGTAAGGATAAAGACAGAGACAGACCGCATAGGTCCAAAACTGCCGACGATGCTTCTGTTGAGCTAGTTGCCAGTCCGCTGGTACTCAGTGAGGCGCCTTTGCAGCCCGATACCCACTTCTGTAGATTTGCAGGCCTCTGCTGAGACCCATTCGGAGTCTGGTATGCCACGAGATGCTTTTCTGACTATGGAACCAGCGGATGTCTCTACCTTGGATGGGTCCGGAGCAGCTGTGCAGGCACCGGCTTCTGAGGGTGTTTTCCGACCTATCGATGTTCGAATCAAACTGACGACTTCTTTTTTAGCCAAAACTACTGAGTTTCTTAGGCCCAGAGTACACACTACGCCTAGAAAACTGACTACCAAAGCGCATGCTCAGGCCCCCATGTCACAAAAACAAATGCTTAGAATGGCTGAAGACCTTGTAACGCTATTTAGGGGAAGCCAGCCTTCCCCTGCTAAGAGACAAAGAATTCAGTTCCCTTTAGATTCTACAGACCAGGAGTCCGATGACTGTGACCTTTCTGATTATCAGGACATGCCCTTCTCAGCCTATGAGGATTCCTATACAGAGAAATCCATTCCCTCTGCATCCCCTCCAGGGGATTTCTCTTTTGGTGAAACCTTGCATACTTTGAGAGGATTTCCATTGGGAATGTCAAGACTATCCTCAGTCCAAAAAGAGACTCAGAGAATTTTTAGAGCTACCTCAGCTCAGGCCTTTAGCTATTCCCCCTGTCCTGGATGTTGTGGATGATGTTTTCATGGAATCCAGTCTTACTCCAGACACCTTACCTCCGGCCCCTAGGAAACCTGACAGGTACTACCGAGTACCTGATTCCCACAAGTTTCTTTTCAAGAATTCTACTGCTGATCCAGAGATCATTTCCCAGGAACCTAAAGGTATTAAGGCTACTACAGCCAAAAATCCTACCCCTTCGGACAGTGATTCCAGAGCTTTAGACAGATTGGGGTAAGAAGGTATATACCTCTGCAACTCTTGCTATCAGGGCATTGAATTGCCAGTTTCACATGCTGAAGTACCAACAACATATTATGGAACTCATTAAACAAAAAATGGTAATATTTCCAGATTGTGCAAAAAATAAAGATTTACAAGAGCTTATGCATTCTGCAATACAAGTTAGTAAGCATACTTTGCAGCGTGGTTTTGATGCCCTAGAAGCATCTTGCAGGGCTGCAGTCACTGGCTCTGTACTGAGAAGACATGCTTGGCTGAAGGAGCAGACCTTGCCAGATCATGTCAAATCCAAATTACCAGACGCTCCTTTAAATAAGGACGTTTTGTTTGGCACCAAAACAGAAGAAGTTCTTAATAAGATGGAAGAAAAAGCTAAATCTATGCAAACTGTTAAAGAAGTTCACAATGACTTCTCAACTCTACTTCCCAGCCCTGCCCAATTGCTTGTGCCCCTAGGAGGAAAACTTGCCCTTCATGCAAAAAACTGGATGTCCATCACTCAGGACTGATGGGTCCTCAACATTGTATCCCAGGGGTACAAATTTTATTTCCATTCACTGCCATCCCCAAGCGGGTTTCCAGACCTTCCTCCAAACCAGTGGGCAGAGTCTCAAAAACCAAGTTATTTCCCTGCTCAGTATCGGAGCTATTCAGCCAGTTCCAGTAGAACAAAGGGGTCAGGGTTTCTACTCCAGACTATTCCTGGTACCCAGGAAAGAGGGCTCTTGGCGCCCAATCCTGGATCTTTCAATTCTCAACACCTTCCTGGTTGTCCCAAAATTCAAGATGCTTACCCTGCAACAGCTTTTCCCTATGCTAGCCAAGGATGCCTGGTTAGTCACCCTAGACTTAAAAGAAGCTTATCTGCACATCCCCATCAGGTAATCATGCAGGAAATATCTATGTTTCAGGGCAGGATCTATGCATTATCAGTTCTCTGCACTTCCCTTTGGCTTATCTACTGGCCACGCCAGCACTGATACTCACTCCTGCGCAGCCTGACAACAGTGCCACCCTGGCACCTACACCAGACCCCTACCCTGCTGTCACAGCAGGAGGGACAGGTTTTGCATCCACAATTGCAAACCCTAAATCTTGCAGCCTGGCTTATTCCTTGAATACTCCACCAGCAACCATAAGTAAACAAGTGCTGGACATCATTCTTGAAGCCAAAAGGCCTAGTACTAGGAAATCCTATGCGGAAAAGTGGAAAAGGTATTGTTCTTAGATTCAGTATAAAGGAAAGGACACAGCAGTGCCTTCCTTACCTGTAATCCTGGATTACCTAGCAGAGCTACTCCACAGAGGCCTATCCTTCTCCTCCATTAAGATTCATGCCTCTGCTATTTCGGCTCATTACAATACTGAGCCACCTCTATATTCTCACCCACTCATCAGACTGTTCTTGAGAAGGGCTAACAACTTAAGGCTCCCAAGGAGAGCTCTCACCCCTGCTTGGGACCTTAACTTTGTACTTGAAAAGCTCACGCTCCCCCCTTTTGAACCCGCTACTTCAGCAGAGTTAAATTTCTTCTGTTGGAAAATGGCCTTGCTTCTAGCCATCACTTCAGCTAGAAGAGTGTCTGAGCTACAGGCAGTGATGGCTGTGGAACCCTTTATTATCTTCCATGCTGACCGGGTTTCCCTCAGGACTAACCCATCCTTTATGCCTAAGGTGGTGTCCAGTGTGGCCCTAAACCAATCAATCCATTTGCCAACCTTCTTCCCTAACCCTCAAAATAAAGGGGAAAGGATTCTGCACTCTTTGGACGTGCACAGACATCTCAGGTTCTACCTTGATAGGACTAAGCCTTTCAGAAAATCTGACCAGCTGCTAGTCAGCTTTGCAACAGGGGCAGACGGCAAGGCCATTTCGAAACAAACCTTTTCCAAATGGATAGCACACTGCATCCATTTCTGCTACAAGCACCATGGAAAACCAGCCCCTCAGGGGGTCAGAACACATTCCACTAGGGCTAGTTCTACCTCTACAGCATTTCTCAGGGGAGTGCCTACCAGGGACATTCTGGAAGCTGCAATCTGGAGTTCTGTACACACCTTCACCAAGCTTTACCACTTGCCTATCTTTTCCAAATCCAGGGCAGGATTTGCTACAGCAGTCTTGCAGGCCTACTAGCCAGCCCCAAATCTTTTTGACTGCCTCCACCCTTCCTCAGCTTTGGGAATCAGCCCAAGTGTGATGACTGCAACAGTGAAACATGAAGGATATAGTACAGTTGTGTACACTTACCATAAATTTAGATGTTCGAGTGTATTCACTGTTGCAGTCCTGGTTTCCCTTCCTCCAGCCCCCTGTTTTTCTCTATCTTTCTATCGCTCCTCTCTATAGCTATTCCTAATGGTATTGGTATTTACTTTTTACTGGTGGTGGTTTTCACACCATATACTAGCTCCCTGTTTGGGGACTTTTGACATTTGGAGCAAGAAAAACTGATGTAATGGTGTCGGTTGCCTGTTTTTATACCCCTGACCACCTGACGTCATGGAAGAAGTGACAGCATCCGATGCAAAAATACTAAGACTCTGGTATTCAGGCCGATTGAGGGCTACCTGTAGGCAGATATCCCAAGTGTGTTGACTGCAACAGTGAATACACTTGAACATCTACATTTATGGTAAGTGTACACAACTGTACTTTGAGAGAAGCTTAACCGAGACTGGAAAGTAGTTGACTTCAGAAACAATCAGTAGGAGGGATAAAACCAAATCTCTGACTGCAGTAAATATCAGACAACCTAGGGAAAACTGTAGGTGTCCTTTGCTTTTCAGTAAATGATTTAGTACAAAGTCAGTCTTCACGTAATGAAGGAAGTAGACTACAGTTAAACTAAGGAACTAAATTTGAGCTGGCAGGTTGTATTAAAATAGTGTTGATTAGATAGGGAATAATACTGCCAAATTCATAAAAGAAATTCAGCCAATTCCACAACTTTAAGTAGGAAAAAAAAAGAATACTGCATGCAGAAGTGAAAGTAATCACTCGTTGTATATGCTGGCTTAAAGGGAGAGGAACGTACCAATAAATACTAGAGCAAAGGGGAGGAGACCCTGGGAATATCGTCCTGGCTAGTGTGCACACCACACAACAGTTCAAATTCAGCAACAGTAACTAAATAAAAGTATGTTTAATTTGAAAGAAGATGCCAAGGAAGAGCTTACTTTACAGTGTAGAGAATCCCTTGCCAAGGTAGGAGCTTATTGTATCAAAAGGGTTTGGCAGATGTCAGTATAAAGCACTGGTGGTATTGGAAGGCTGTAGGAATGCCATAATTCAAGAATAACGGGTAGAGTAGTGGATGAAGAAAACTTCTCATATATTTAGATCAGCAAGTATAATAAAAGGATTTCATGTAACTCAAATAGACTTTTGACTCAATGCCCACTATCAACAAAAATAACCACCAGAAAACAGCAATCCAGCTATACTCTGTGGCATATCATCTACTCAGAGGCTCTCTGCTTAACATACAAGGCCATGTCAAACCCTGAGCTGTTGGACATGCTCCACTTAAAGAAATCCCAATCCCTCAATACCACACGCTCCAGGGATCTAAACCTTGTCATCACAATGAACAAAACATGCTGGAGGGATAGGTTCCTGACCCAGAGACTCCCCATACTCTGGAATAGACTGCCCATACATGTCAAGCAGAGCGCCTCATTGGCCCTCTTCAAAAGGAACCTTGATGATTGGATGGGAGATAGGAAATTCACCCCGGGGATCATGTCAGTCGCCCTGCTAGACAGGGGTCCAGAGAAGTAAATATTGTGGGAAGAAATATCCAGGGAATTGTTATGGCTAGGCTTGCATAGGCCCTAGGGCCGATAGCCTAGTACTAACCTATGAACCTATATAAAATTGGCTGAATAAGTATCCATTACATTTATTTATTTATTGACATTTGTTAACCGGGTTTGTCCAGCTGGGCTTGTGGCCCATTTTCAGTGGAGACCTGAGGAGAAAAGCTCCAGTAGTACATTTTTAAACAAGTACAATTTTAAACAATATTGATATAATAGCAGTTATAGCAAAACAATTCACATATGTTGGGTTACATGTATAAAGTTAAAGTTGCATTAAAAAGAAGCTTAGTAACATAATTTTACATTGATAGCATTCAATAGGTCAACAATAAAAATGTTTTGTTTGTATAAAATTATGCAAATGCATAGTAGACACATTGGAGAGAGAGGTGTAATGAGGTACTAAGTATGGACCTTTCGAGGGTACATAAAGGGAAGGAAGACTAAGTGGGGTGCATATAATGTACATAGTTACAAGTTTTCAACACCAGTAGTTGTACAGCAGTTTATTTTTAAATACTGCAGTCACTCTATTTGTCTTGCATTTTCTTGCAGCTTGACACAGTGCATACTAATGGGTGATTTTGCAGAGGGCAATGATCCATTTTTAGTTACTAAACCTTTGTTAGTAGAACTGAAAATCTCAAACATTGCAATGTATCTCTGAGCTGCCGTTACTAGTGCATGTGGTAAAGGTTAATTTTGAGCTTATTTGGTATACAATAGCTTGTAGATCACTTCAGTAAAAAAAGTCATTTGAAATAGCATACGAGATGAGATAGGGTCCCATAAATGTTTTGCTTTTTTTCACTTTGTAAAAGTAAGGCGGTGCAGTATGCTAACACTTGCAGTTACTCAGATCATTGAACAGGAGCTGACATATGGTTTTCTGTATAGTTATTTGTACTAAAGGTATTTATAATTGTAAGACTTATTAATTTAGAAGTTTAAAACTGCATTCAGAATATTCAAAATATGTTTATTGTATGCTTAATTATATAGGAAATCTAGGAAGAATTTCATACTGGATTATACATTTGTATAGTGTTACTGTTCATGGAGGATAGGTTTTCTCCCCCTTTATGATTGATAAAATTACTGTGGTATAATATGGGCTTTGAAATGTATGGCAATATTAGAGTAAAAAGATGGAGTATGAAGTCAGCTATTCCAATGAATAATGATCTGGAAGAGTAATGGAAATAATGAACTGGTGGAACAATGTACAGTAGCAAAACCTGAGTTATAAACGAGAATAAAGTGTGAGGTATCATCCATTCAGTAATAACAACTAGAAAGGACAGAGCTGTACGAGGTAGTTTCCTGTCTTTCTTATGGTTTTTTTTTAGTTGAAAAGTGGGCAAAATAAAGCTATGTAAGTAGATGATGAATCAATAGTGAAAGCATTGTTCTTATGAAGTATAAATGTTCAGTTTTGTTTAAAGAAATTACCTAATTGTTATTAGCATTCCATTACAGATATAATCATTCAGAAGTAATTACCTCATGTATATTAAAATGTGCAGGATGAAAGTAGGATGTAGAGATGAAGAAAAGTAATGGGTGGATATTGTTTTTGAGGATTATTGAGTGCTAGAGAGCATGTCTGGGAGGAAGTGTTCAATAGAAAAAGGGTCTAGAGTAAATAAAGTGTGTCCCCTTTGTTTCTGTATTTTGTATGCAGTCTTTTTAATACTTGAAATTAAATATATCGGCATATCATTATGTTTGGAAGGTATTATCCATGAGAGAGAGAGCTGCTGTGTACTGTGAAATGAGGCTAGCAGTCATCCCAACTTTTTTTACTGACTGGAAAGGATAATGATGTTGCATGTCTTAGAGGTAAATGAATAACTGAGGAAATGATATTGGGCTACTTCAGCCCCCTGTTGTTTACTCTGATGAATAGTCAAGGTGATATGTTCTCAAACTCAGGCATGATGCAGGCTGGTACAGAGTGTAAAATATATGATGTTGGGACTAAGAGGAAGGAGATGGCTCATACAAAGAATTTATTGATTAACATTATGAACTAACTGCATCAGTCATGCTAGTTAAACTTTATTAGCCATAAAAATAGTGACATATGATATACTTTAAAAAAAGTGAGATTAAAAGAAAGTAAATCAGGATGTTCCATCATTTCCACTGCTGCAGGAAGCTGTATGAGTTGTGTCTTGCCCAAGACACAGCCAACTGGTCAGCTTCCAAAATCTTTGGCTTCCTTCCACAGATCTGTTCTTACTGCTGATTGGACAGCCATTTGGAGGAAAAATCAGAAGTCAGAGTGAAAAATCTTCAGTACTTTCTTGATGCCTCATGAAGAAGCTCCAACGAGTTTTCCACAAGAGCAGTAGCTGTCCTTTCATCTCCTTTCTAATGGATAAGTCCCCTTAGGGAACCCTTCCAGACAGAAAATATTTATTTTTAATGTGTTTCATATATGTATTTAAAAATGTATTTTTGCTTGTATTCTAAATTTATGGCATGGTCCCTTTATGAAACATGGTATTTTTAACTACCATTTGTTTCCTGTCTGGGGCCGCTATTTTTAGCTTCAGCTAGTGTGCAGAGCTTTATTTAATGTAGAAAGGTATTGCTTATGCAAACTTTTCTTATTGTTTGTAAAGGTTTACTTGTGACACACTGTTTTATTTAGACAAGGATGACTTCAGGGCATATAGTGCTTGGGTTCATGCTGTGACAGTTTACCTAACATTTACTCTGATGTTGTTAATCTTCTTTCCATTCATCACTGATGGGTTTGGTTCCGAGCCCTCTGAACTGAGTCGGCCTTTTTACCAAGCTCGCATCAGTCAAAAAACCCTCGAGCTAAGTTTCTACCCAGAATGCCCTTCTCCCTGTTACCTCAGCTCTTGTTTGCTGCTAGCCATAAAGCCGTGTTTCAGCCGAGCTCTCAACTAAGTGGAACTTTATTTGATATTTGTGTGGAAAAGTTTTGATATCTTCATTTTTTTTATTGAGCGAATAGTATTTCTAGTGTGTTTTTTTCTGTCTGACCTTGTTTTTTTCCTATCTACCCGTTGTTACCGTTGGTAAACTTTCAAGTACCATTGTTGGTATGGCCTTTCCTCCCTTACCCTTGTGGTAATCCTTCAATACCATAGCTGGTATTTTCTTTCCTGTCTAAACTGTTAGCTTTGGTTTTTAGTAAGGTGTTTCTGTTTTCTCTCCTGCACATCACTGTATTGGTACAATTGTGACTTTTTTGAATGGTGTTTGACTTTTGTTCTAACTGGGTTATACTGTTGGCCTGTGGTGTCTCTCTGTTAAGATGTCTGATAAGAAGGGTACTTCAGGTTTTAAGCATTGTGCTTCATGTAATGGCAAGTTACCCAATAGTGATTCTCACGATGATTGTGTATACTGTTTGGGAATGCCTCACTTTTCTCTGCAGCCTCCTTGTGACATTTGTCAGAGTTTCAGTCAATGCACTCTTAATGAGCGCAAAAATAAACTGATACTGAAAGGTTTACTTAAGTCTCCCTTTTCACAGGCCATTTCTGCGATGGAGGTCTCAACCCCTCCTACTAAAGACAAAAAGAGGTCCCACGCTGTTCCCTCCTCACCATTGGGTGATCAGGGCAAGCCTGTGAAATCAAAGGTCCCAAAGTTGTCTTTGGAGCATAAATTTATCTCTATGGCTCCATCTTCCTCGGCTCCGAGCATATCGAAACCTTTGATACCAATGCCAGTTTCGGCACTGTTCCTGCCTCCGGCACTGATTATAGACCTCACTATGCCTATTTCGACTTCGGCACCTGTGGCCACTTCGGCTCAGGGCACACCTTCAACTCCTTCGTTAGTTACGATTTTGGAACCGACTTTTTCAGCTCCGAGTGCCACTTCGGCACCAAGCATTGTACTGACTACACTGGATTTGACCCCTTTATTCCCGGTCTCGAAACTAGATACTTCAGTGCCGGTAGACCTTGCACCACAGACCCGATACTCCTTCTGTAGATCTGTTTCTGGGCCAGGTGTATAGCCTGTTCATTGAACATCCTGACTTCTCTGTACGGAGTATCCACTAGATCCACCAGGAGCCTATCGGAACATGACGTGGTGCATCTTGTGGAGAAGCTGTTGTTAGCCAGGGGGATACTCACACTTTCTAAGACCCATCCACCTGCAGGACTTGGATTGGTTTATCCATGGATTCCATCTTACACTCCTCTTTCGACCATCTCTGTTCCGAAGCCTTCTGCTCCGACATCCTTCTTGGAACCCATCACCTCTGCACCTACAGTGCACCTCACTCCAGCACCGAGTTTGTCCCTTTGGTCTTCGGTTCCTGTGGAACCAGTCATTCCTCAATCTGGGAATTGGGGGATGGGTGCTTCGGCCTGGGGCACGGAGCTATCTTTTTCCTCTGTTCCATCCTCAGCGCCGATAGCCACGTCTGCACTGATCCTGCTTGAGGCTCCATCCGTGGGGGCAGGTTCATCAGAGCGGGGTGTGACCCTGGTCCCAAGGTTGTCTTTATTGGTTCCGGGCTCCCATCCCTCTTAGAGGGCCTGCCTTCTGCGCAATGGAGAGGGCTCTCACTTCTGGAAGCACTCCTTTGATGTCGGAACCCCAGTTTTCACCCCCTGAGCTACAGCTACCATTGACCACCCCCCCAAGACACCGGGCAGAGAAGCTGCAGGACACCCCCTGTTCAGGCTACCCGCTCTTCCGAGTCCTCCTCAGAGGGCCCCCACTGAGGAGTCCCCTCAAAAGAAGACGTGCAAGAGGAAGCACATGGACTCACCCAAGGAGTTCTTAACCAAAGAACACGGATTACGATGATGGCGAAGGGTCCCCTCTGTCACCTCCTGATGATGTCTCCTTCAGAGACATCCTGGAAATGCTAAAGCGAGGTGACTGGAAGCCCTCCAAGCCTTCGTCTGAGGAGTCCGTGTTCTTGCAGGCTTTCTATGCCCAGCCTTCTACCTCTTGGGTTGGGTGACCCCGCCTGCCGAGCTCATCCAGCTCGTCATGCAGAGCACTTGGAGGAACCGTGATTCCATTGAGGTGATCCCTCGGAGACCAGACAAAATTCTTTACCCTCCTGAGGAGAACTGGCATTGGTCCAAAGGGTTACCAGTCGATGGTATGGTGGTGGCGACGGCCAAGAAAAAGGACTTGGCTGAGGAAAGTCCTGCTGTCCACCCACCGAACAGGGAGTCCCGGGTGGTGGACAGACTTGGGGAGCAGGTTTTTGCATCAGGGACCTTTGCTATATGGTCCATGAACTATTTGGCACATTTTACAAGGCTCCAGAGGGACTTGATCTCTGTACTCTCTGGGATGCTCACAGGACAGATGTCTGACGAGGTCAGGGACAAAGTGGCCTCGCAGCTCACAACCCTGGAATCGATATCCAACTTGTCCATGAGGTTGCTTTTACATGCGACCGAAGGGGTGGCTAGAGCAGCGGGTTCAGGCATTGCCATGAGGCGTCATGCCTGGATGCACATTTGTGACCTCGCGGACTCCTTCAAGTCTTCCTTTTTGAATGCTCCCATCGAAGCTTCGTCCCTTTTTGGCTCCAAAGTGAAGGACACACTAGCCAGGTGCGAGCAATACAGAAAGACCCTGTCTGCCATAGGCCTACAGTTTTCCAGTCCTCATTGTATCTTCTCCAGGAATCAGAAGAGTGGGAAAATGTGGCACAAAAAATTTCAGGGTCCTTTCTGTGCCACATGTGGTGAGGACACCCCCAGGGGCAGAGGGGGTAACAATTCCAGAAGATGCCCCTATAGAGGCAGTGGGGTCCTCATAACCAATGCTCCAGGGATTCCTTCTCTGGACAGCCTTACCAGCGCTCCTGAGGAGCAGCCCGATTGCTTACCTCTGGAAGCAGTCGGGGGTCATTTCTCTCTGCACCAAGCTACCTGGCAATCTATTGCCACCAATCGTTGGGTGCAGAGTATCATCATCTTAGGTTACACCATTCCCCTTTCTTGTCAACCAAACCTTCCAAGAAAACTTCCCAACGTGTTCCACCCAGTCAAAAGGAAGAAGCTGCTTTAGAGATAATAAAGCTGTCTCAAAAAAGTGTCTTCCACCCAGTCCCGCCAGACCAACGAGGATCTGAATTTTACTCACGATTCTTTTTGGTGCCAAAAAGACAGGGGACTGGAGACCCATTTTGGATCTCAGCAGCTTAAACAGTTCTGTCACCCAAACCATATTCCAGATGGTCACGGTTCAGTCCATTCTCCTCTTTTTAAGAGAAGGAGATTGGATGTGCTCGATAGATCTCTGGGATGCATATTACCACATCAAGATGGACAAACGCTCCAGGAGTCTGCTTCGCTTCCAGCTAGGGGCCAGTCATTATCAATTTCTTGCCCTGCTGTTTGGTCTCTCTACAGCTCCCAAAGTGTTCACGAAATGCATGGCAGTGGTCACAGCTCACTTGAGACTACAAAGATTCCGGGTGTTTCCATATTTGGATGACTGGCTCCTCACCACCCCCCACCCCCACCAAGCATCTTCTGGTAACAGAACTGCATTATACTCTCTGGCAAAATAGTTGGGAGTAATGATACATTGGGAGAAATCAAACCTTACTCCTACTCAACAAATAGAATTTATTGGAGCAGTGTTCAATACCCAGTCCTGTCTAGTATCACACCCAATTCACAGACTCCACCAACTGAGGCTCCAGCTTCGAGTGATACTCTCTCAAACAAAAGTTTCAGCAAGGGAAGTTCTTTGGGCCCTAGGTGGCAGCTTCAATTCCAATAGTGCCTCTAGCAAAGCTACATATGCGGATCTTGCAATGGCTCCTTCTTTGTCAGTGGTTCCCAAACTATCACCCTCTCTGTTACCAGATTCGAATAACCAACTCCTGCAGACAGGACCTACTTTGGTGGATGAGGCCAGACGTAGAACTTTGGAGTCGCCCATTTCAGTCCCCTCAGCCCAGAGCCATTGTGACCACTTCCCTGATCGGGTGGGGGGGGCCATTTCCAGGGAGAGACAGTCCAAGGCACATGGTCCACCTCAGAGGCCCACCTGCATATCATTGTTCTGGAACTGAGCGCAGTGCTGTTAGCATTGCAGGGCTTTTATTCGTCTCTCCCTTCCAGGACAATTGCAGTTCAGTCAGACAATTTGTCAGTGGTCTGGTATATCAACAAGCAAGGAGGAACCAAGTCCTACCCCCTATGTTGAGAAGCCATGAGAATTTGGCAGTGGGCAATAGCTTCCAACCGCTTTCTGATAGCAACACATATCCCGGGGAGCTCCAACGTAATTGCGGACAAACTGAGCAGATGCATCCTCCTGCCTCATGAATGGTCCCTCAATCCCGAGGTGGCGACAGAAGTCTTCAGCCACTGGGGCCACCCTTGCTGCGATCTTTTTTGCCCCCCCATCGAACAAGTGCAGCAGCTATTTTGCTCTACTTCCCCCGGAGGGGGAGTCCCCAAGGGAAGATCTAATCCACGATTGGCCCACGGGACTTCTTTACTCTTATCCTCCCATTCCCCTGATTCCACAATTTCTAAAGAAAGCTCTTTGGTTGAGATGCAAGGTGATCCTCATGGCTGTGCTCTGGCCTCAACAAGTTTGGTTCCCCTTCCTTCAGCCTCACCTAGTATACAAACTGTGGATTCTGGACCCTCTACCAGATCTGATTACTCACTCCAAAGGGTTGAGCCACCCAAATCTGTCCAGTCTCAAGCTGACAGCTTGGTTTCTCCACTTCCATTAGTTGCCAGGCAAGCTAATCTCTCCTCGCCTGTTAGAGACATCATTCTGGCCTCTCAAAAACCATCCACCAGAAGACTATATCAGCATAAATAGAAAAGGTTCTCCACTTGGTCCAAGGATAACATGCTAGACCCGTATTCGGCTCCAGTAACTGTAGTTTTTCAATACTTGGCTAAGTTTTTTGATAATGGAGCCTCTGCCACTACTGTATGAGTACACCAAGCGGCAATTTCTAATTTCCACAATGGTGTAGATGGCACCCGTCTTATTTCTTTACACCTATGCAAGCCCTTCCTCAAGGGTACCTCTCATATCAGGCCTCCTGTCAGACAGCTTGTGGAACCATGGAACCTCACTTTAGTCCTTCAGTCTTTGACTCAAATACCTTTTGAACCTGCTGCGAAGTGTGACCTAAAGTTTTTGTCTTGGAAATCTTTGTTCTTGGTAGCCATCACATCTGTCAGAAGGGTCTCGGAGCTGCAGGCATTGTGTATCAAGAGGCCCTATCTGGTCTTTCATAAAGACAAAGTATCACTTTGGATGAATCCATCCTTCCTTCCCAAAGTTGTTTCTGAATTCTCCATAAACCAGACCATTGACCTACCAGTGTTCTTTCCAAATTTTGCCAATAGAGGAGAGTACTGCCTTCACTCCTTGGACATACATATGCAACTGAGATTTTACCTAGACAGGACCAAACCTATCTGTAAATCTGAACAGCTTTTTATCTCTTTTTCTGGGCCCAGAATGGGAGATGCTGTTTCCAAGGTTAGATTATCAAAATGGCTAAGGGACTGCATACTTTTCATCTATTCCCTCAGTAACGAACCTATGCCAAAAGTTAAAGCTCACGCCACTAGATCTATGGCAACATCTGTAGCTTTCCATTCCAGGGCTTCCATGGATGACATCTGCGCAGCAGCTACTTGGGCTAAGCCTCATACCTTTATCAGTCATTACAAAGTGGACTTGGTCTCCAGAGAGAGAGCTGCCTTCGACTTAATGTTACTCAGGAATGTTCTTCCATAAGGGCCGCCCAGGGACCTCAATGTAGCTTGGGATTCTGTCCCATCAGTGATGAATGGAAAGAAGATTAACAACATCAGATAAAGAAGTTATGTCTTACCATAACGTTACATCTGTGTTGTTCATCTTCTTTCATTCATCACTTCCCACCCTCCTTCCCCCTCCAAAGGCTCCTGGGAGATGCTTTGGGTCCAAGTGGTGTCCTAGGGTATTTGTGCAGAAGTGGCCTTTACTTCTCTTTCTCTAGCAAACTCAATCTGGGGTATCAGAGAGAAGGGCATTCTGGGTAAAAACTTAGCTCGAGAGTTTTTTTGGCTGGTGCGAGCTTGGTAAAAAGGTCGACTTGGTTCCGAACCCATC
Source organism: Protopterus annectens (assembly GCF_019279795.1). Classification (NCBI taxonomy): domain Eukaryota; kingdom Metazoa; phylum Chordata; order Ceratodontiformes; family Protopteridae; genus Protopterus; species Protopterus annectens. Next base: position 1,506,101,603 of record NC_056732.1, on the reverse strand, counting down.
AGTGATGAATGAAAGAAGATGGACAACACAGATGGAACATTATGGTAAGATAACTTCTTTTTTCTGTCAGACAAATTTTAGTTCTGAGGGATTTATGACAGTATTTTAGTGTACTGCTTTGTGAATTGCAAAGTATGTAGTGTTTCTGTTCACTCAGTGACAACTTGCATGCCATTTATTTCTGTCAGAAGAGTTTTATTTCTAGTGGATTTCTAACAGGATGTTAATATATTACATGTGTATTTACAGAGAACACTGTGCTTAGGCTGTGACAAGTTACCTGCCTTTATTTCTATCTGACAAAATTTGCTTCTAATGGATTTCTGACAGGAGTTTACTGTACTAGTAGTGTATTTATAGGGCATCTGGTACTTGTACATACGCTGTGACAACTTAGCTGCCATTTGTTTCTGTCAGACTATATCTAACTTTATGGGCTGTCTAACAGGATTTTAGTGTACTCCTTGTTCATTAATGTGTATTGGGAACTTGTAAGTGTGCGGCTTGTATGGACTTTTGACAACTTACCTTACTACTTTCTCGTTCCCGTGATCCTAGCCATATCTGAAGCATCCTCCTCAGTGACAGCATGTATACCTAATCTGCTCATGCCTGTCCAATGTCCACAGTTCCTAGAAAGAAAATTTACTTATCTGATTGTTCTTGTCAAATACACTGGCTAAGGTTGTGCTTCAGCCAGTAGTGGGTGAACATGCAGTGGCAATTAAATGTTCATCAGACCACTTACTTATTTTTCTGTCACCCTCTGGTATAGTCCTTTTGGCCACCACAGTCTGGGGGTTAGTCACATCCTCCTTAGCTGTTTCAGTGTGCAACACCAGGCATGGGAGAACCATTTTATCCAAGACATGGAGTTTCATAAGGAGATGGTGCTGAATGTGTCCGAGGGATGTGACCATACCTGTCAACCTCTTGGAGGAAGAACTCTGGACAAAGCCATAAATAAAAGTGGGACAAAGGCCCAAAATAGGGACAATTTTTAAATGTTGCTCTTGCCATCTTAGACAGTTGATAGAATAACACGATGTTATGTAGTCCAATCTCGCCTACATTCTTACACGTGGGTTTGGAGCCGAACCTCTGCTCCGACTCGACCATACTCTACCTCGAAGTCTTCAGTTGGCTCGTGGCAAAGAGGTATCCCATGCTGCAATGCGCCTATCCCCCAGATCTCGTTTGCCGCTCAGACGTGCTCTCGCTCTTGGCCGTGGCTAAGTACAAATTTTCCAAGTTTTGTTCAATTTAGTAGCTCCAAAAGCTATTTTAATAGCTAGTGTATGTGTGTTTTTACTTCTAAGCAGTTTATTTAACTTTTCTGGTATCCCGTTTACCTTGGTGTTACGGGCTAGGCCACTTTCACTTAGAGGACCTAGACCTCCCCTGTTTTTTTCTGTTGTTCTTGGTTTGATTGTGTAGCGGGTTAACCCCCCCCCCCCCCTGGCAGCTGGCTTCTTGTGGTGTGACTATTTGTTGTTCCCCTGTTTTTTCCTGGGCTAGGCTCATTTAACTTAGAGGACCTAGTCCTCCCTGTGGTTACCTCACGGTCTCTAGGCCATTTGAGTTAGAGGCTCTAGTTTCCTGTGGTGAAGGTGCCCACCGTTTTCCCCTGTATGTGTTCTTGTCTCAACATGTCTAAAGAGCACAGGCCTTCGGGCTTCAAAAAGTGTGTTAAGTGTAACAACAAAATATCTTTGACAGATGGGCACTCTGTGTGCGTGTATTGCTTGGGGGCTATTCATTTACAGGAATCCTGCTTGTTCTGTCACGCGTTCAGCCCCTGCGTGCTGCAAGAGAGGAAGAACAAGCTAATTTTAAGAGGATTGCTGAAACCTTCTTTTGCAGAGGATTTGGAAAGATCCTCTAGTGCCAAGTCTTCTCCTTCCAAATCAGACAAAAAGATGGATAAAAAATCATCTAAGAAGCGCTCTCCGGCTCAGTCAGTCTCCTCGGAGCCACCAGAAAAAAATTATTAAAACTACAATTGCTTCTACGGCTACACTGGCTTCGGGGCTGACAGAAGACAGTGCTTCGATGATGTCTACTTCGGCTCCAGGTTTATTGGAGCCGAGGTCAGATTTGTCAGTTCAGAGCTGGTCTCCAGTTTTTCGACCGGTCTCCCCAACTCATAGGTCTCCCTCTATAGGGAGATCCAGATCACTGACCATGTCCTCTAGATCCTCCAGGACACTTTCCAATGAAAATGTCGATAGAGTGGTGAAGAAACTGCTCCAGTCATCGGTGCTGGCTAAATTGCTTTCGGCTCCCGCCCAGTCGGCTCCAGAGCCCGTCCTCCCTTCATCTTTGGCTTTTCCTCCTCCAGACCTTTCTTCGGAGCCAGAGCTGTCTGTTCCGTCTGATGCCTCGAGATCGGCTCCAGTTGCCCCTTCTGGCATTTCTGCTCTGATCTCCGCTCTGACCCCAACGGTCCCGTCCTTGGGGTCCAGGATTCACAGCTCGCCGTTCGGAGCCAAGAGGGAGGTATCTGGTCGATCTTCTTTGGCTCCGAGCCTTCCTCTCGGCGCTTCGGCTCGGGTGAGTTTGGACCTGACATCGGCTTCGGACCTTATTTCCTCAGCTCCAAGGCTGTCTTCTGTGGTTAGCCGACCTTCTGAGCCGGGGGGATCAGCTTTCAAGGTCATGAGGAGTGTGCTGGCCAGGTCGTCAGCTGCATCCTATGGTACTGACACTCTTCCCCCTCCAGCACCGATATCTGTATCAGATCATCCTCTATCTAGGGACAGCGGAGATCTAAGGCCTCAGGATACCTCCATGAGTGGTCCCCATCTTTCTGAGGCCTTCCTGGGTTTTTTACCCGAGAAGCCACCCAGAAAGAGAGTGTGCAAGAGGAAGCACATTGACTCCCAAGATGAGTCCCTCACATCTGACACTGACCTCGAGGAGTCAGAGGGTTCCCCCAAGTCATCTTCTGATATCTCTTTTTCAGATGCCTTGGAAATACTGAGACAGAGAGGCAACTGGCCATCTAAAGCCCCTTCTGAGGATGAGTCGGTGTTCCTGAAGGCCTTTGGTTCCCAACCCTCCGCCTCTTGGGTTTCTCCCTCATTCGACGAGCTCCTGGACCTCATTTGTCAAAAGGTGTGGGAAATTCTGGACACTGTGGAACCAGTCCCTAGGAGACCCAATAAGTTTTGTCCACTCCCCCTGATAGAGAATTTCTTACAAAAGGCGTTCCAGTAGATGCCATGGTGGTGGCAGCAGCCATCAAGAAGGAACTTGCAGAAACTTCATCTACCGTCCATCCCCCTAACAAGGAGTCCAGGGCTATGGACAGGTATGGGAAGCGTGTGTTCTCTTCAGCGGCCTTTACACTGTGGTCGCTAAACTACTTATTGCATTTTACACAGCTCCAAAGAGATCTCCTAAAGGAGTTGGGAGATTCTCTACAGGGTAACGTTTCTGATACTGTGGCTCAGAAAGTCAATGCTCAGATGTCTACCCTAAATGCTGTTACCAACTCCTCCATGAGGCTGATCTCGTACGCAGCTGATGGAGCGAGCAGGGCTGCAGGTTCCGGAGTCTCTTAGGAGACACTCCTGGATGCGCCTGTGCAACTTCGCAGAGGCCTTCAAGTCTACCTTCACCAACGCGCCCTTTGACGGTTCATCCTTATTTGGAACCAAGGTGAAGGATACTCTCACTAGGTGCGAGCAGGAAGGAAAAACCCTGTCTGCCGTGGGAGTCCGTTTTTCCATGTCTTCTAGACCTTATCCCAAGGGCCAGAAGGGTGGGAAAATGTGGTTCAGAAAACTGCAGAGGTTTTTTCCCGATGCACAGAGTGACTCCCCCTCCAGAGGCAGAGGAGGGGGTGGAAATTCAGGTAGATGCTGCCCTAGAGGCAGAGGAGGCCCCCGTAACCAGGTGGGCCACGATTCCTTTCGTGGTTCTCCCTACCAGCGCTACGGCGAGGAGGCCTGACGGTGTGTCTCTGGAGCCAGTCAGGGGTCGCATTTCTCTATACCCAGAAGCCTGGCGAGACATCACCCAAGACGAGTGGGTATTAGAGATAATCTCCAGAGGTTGTCATATTCCCTTTTTTTTCATCTCCTCTGCCAAACAAAAGAATCCCAGACGTCCCACCCAGTCAAAGGGATTCCGCAACCTTAGAAGTTCAAAAGTTGCTGTTAAAAGGAGCCATCCAGCCTGTCCCCTCAGACCAAGTAGGATTAGGGACTTACTCCAGATTCTTTTTGGTGCCGAAAAGAACAGGGGACCTGAGACCCATTTTGGATCTCGGCCGTTTGAACCTTCATGTAGAGAAGTCCATGTTCCGCATTTTCACGTTACAGTCAATTCTCCCGTTATTAGGGAAAGATGTGTGGATGAGCTCCATCGACCTCAAGGATGCTTACTACCATATAAAAGTGGACAGGGCATCCAGAAGTCACCTACGCTTCTGGCTAGGAGCCAGTCATTTTCAGTTTTGCGCCCTGCCCTTTGGTCTCACCACAGCCCCCAGGGTGTTCACCAAATGCATGGCAGTGGTAACGGCTCACTTGAGACGTCTGGGATTCCAAGTTTTTCCATACCTGGACGACTGGCTCCTGTCTGCCACCACCAGGCATCTACTACTACAGACCAGGGACACCACTATTGCACTGTGCCAAAGTCTGGGAATCACCTTGAATTGGGAAAAGTCTGTTTTGTTGCTCTTGCAGCGTGTCACCTTTATTGGCACTGAATTAGACACAGTGCTCATGAGGGTTTTTCTACCAGAAGAGAGAATTCAGGTTTTACAGCAACAAGTCTACGCTCTACTACCACTGAAGAAGGTCAAGGCAAAAGTGGTCCTCCAGCTGTTAGGTACCATGGCTGCCACGATTATGCTAGTCCCCCTTGCAAGACTTCACATGAGGATTCTTCAGTGGCTACTTTTTGCTGAATGGTCTCTTCAGCACCTTCCAGTCTCCCACCGTATTGTAATAACTGACAGGTGCAAGCAGGATCTGCGCTGGTGGCTTCAGACCAGCAGTCTCGACACGGGTATGCCTTTCATTCTTCCTCCTCCAATTGCCTCTGTGACCCCGAATGCCTCCCAGATCAGGTGGTGGGGGGCATTATCTCGGCAGGACTGTTCAAGGCACATGGCAGGAATATGAGATCCATTTGCATATCAATGTCTTAGAGATGAGAGCGGTGCTATTAGCGTTGCAAGCACTTCAAAGCTTTCTTCCTCTTGGGACAATTGCAATCCACTTGGACAACATGTCAGTGGTCTGGTATCTGAACAAACAGGGAGGAACCAGGTCGTATCCCCTTTGCAGAGAGGCTCTTTGAGTGTGGCAGTGGGCAGTATCTTCCCAGCGCTTTCTAGTGGCAACGCACATTCCGGGCAAGTCCATCATGATTGCCGACAGGCGGAGCAGAGCTATTCTGATGCCTCACGAGTGGTCCCTGAACGAACAGGTGGCGGAACAGATTTTCCGCAGATGGGGTCAGCCTTCCTGCGATCTATTTGCCATCCCCCTCAATGCCAAATGCAGCAGCTACTTCACCCTTATTCCCCCAGAAGGGGAAGCACCCAGGGATGCTCTAGTTCATGATTGGCCCTCCGGTCTTCTCTATGCCTTCCCTCCAATTCCCCTGATAGAGAAGGTTATTCAGAAAGCACAGTCTTTGGGAAGCAAAATAATACTGATTGCTCCACACTGGCCTCGTCAGGTCTGGTTTCCTGTTCTTCACCCTTATCTAATGGACGAGCCATGGATTCTGGACCCAGAGCCGGATCTGTTGACTCATATGTCAGGGCAGTTTCACCCCTCCATCCAAACCCTCAGGTTGACAGCATGGCTGCTCCATTTCCGTCTATAGTCAGGCTTCATAATTTTTCACCGGAGGTGGTTCATATTCTGTCTTCCTCCCACAAGCCTTCTACTAGGAAGATTTATTCCAATAAGTGGAAAAGATTCTCTATTTGGACTCATGAAAGACAGATTGATCCCTATACAGCTCCCATCTCATCAGTTTTAGAGTTTCTATCTCAACTGTTAAGTCAGGGATCTGCTGCGGCAACTGTCAAAGTACAGTTGGCAGCCATTTATACTTTTCACGTTGCTAATGAACCCAATCTAATGGCACACAGACTTTGTAGGGATTTTCTCAAAGGGACTATGCTATTTCGACCTCCAGTCTTTGATCCCGTTATGCCATGGGACCGTAATTTTGTTCTACAGCAGCTTACCTCGCCTCCTTTTGAGCTCGTGGTAACCTGTGACATTAAATTTCTGTCTTGGAAGACACTCTTTCTGATGGCCATCACTTCGGCTAGGCGGGTCTCTGAACTCCAAGCTTTATCAGTACGACCCCTTTACTTGATATTTCACAAGGATAGGGGGTTTCGCTAAGACCTAATCCTTCCTTTATGCCTAAGGTTTCTTCAGTGGTCAATCTCAACCAGTCTATTGAGTTGCCTGTGTTTTCCCATGAATTCTCTAACAAGGCAGAATTTAAGTTTCATCAGCTAGATGTCCACAGACAATTACGTTTCTATTTACATAGAACAAAAGATTTTAGGAAATCCGATCAACTCTTTGTCTCGTTTTCAGACAACAGACTAGGGACTTCAGTTTCCAAAGTAACTCTGTCCGGATGGATTTCTAGCTGCATTTCCTTCATCTATTCTTCAAATGGCAAGGAATTACCCTTTAAGGTAAAGGCTCACTCTACGCGTTCGGTGTCTACTTCTACTGCCTTTCAGGCTAGGATGTCTATGGATGATATTTGTGCTGCAGCTACTTGGGCATCTCCTCACACCTTTATTAGCCATTACAAATTGGATCTGGTATCAAGGGGAAGATCCTCATTTGGTTCCACAGTGCTCAGGAGTATTTTCCAGTGAGCCGCCCAAGGTCTAGGTGCTAGGGACGCTGTCCCACGGGTAAGAATGTAGGCAAGATTGGACTACATAACATCAAGAAGTTATGTACTCACCATAATGTTCGATGTATGTAGTCCATCTCGCCTCACATTTTTACTAACTCACACACCTACCCCCTCCTGGAGGACCTAGAGGTCGAGTCTTTGGTTTCAGCACTCCTTCTTGATATGTTGAGTTGGTTCTTCCTCTCAACGTGTTTGTGTGTGTGTGTGTGTGTGTGTGTGTGTGTGTGGATGTGAGCTCACTGCAAACAAGATCTGGGGGATAGGTGCATTGCAGCATGGGATACCTCTTAGCCATGAGCCAATTGAAGACTTCGAGCTAGAGTATGGCCGAGTCGGAGCAGAGGTTTGGCTCCGAACCCACGGGTAAGAATGTGAGGCGAGATGGACTACATACATCGAACGTTATGGTGAGTACATAACTTCTTGTTTTACATTAGCATGAATTTTTTGAATGGTATGAAGTCTGAAACTCAAATGTCTGCCATTATTGTTTAACTTCAATCTTTAAGGATTTGCCACTAATTTGCCAGAAAAACACAATTTTATGAAAAAATGGACCAAAAATATGAGGCAAAAATCTGTACAGTTGAGAGGTATGGATGAGACCTCTTGATGGGGGCACAAATTCCTCTTGTAGTCAGTTATTTAAAAAAAATGTAACATTGTTTACCCGAAGACATAATATCTAGTAGAAGAAATTATTTTCTTACTGTAGCTTAGAACACGTTATAGACAGTTAATCCTGGTTTAAAGAATGGTTGACCTCTGTTTCGCCACTCTTATTGGAGAATGAATGTTTTCCAGCAGGATGTTAATGTACAGGTAATGCCCACTGAAAAACGAGTCCAGTGCTTTAAGGCAGCATATTAAGCTGCTGTGGAGCTTGGATTTTTAGAAATCTAACAGCTGCCATTATTTTACATGCGCTAAACAGCAAAAGCACTGCTTAGCGAGTGTAAAAAAGAAAAGTGTGTGTATGTCTGTATGTGTGCATGAAAGTGGAAGTGTTATCGTGTGTGTGTGTGTGAGAGAGAGAGAGTGAGATCGATCGAACAGTGGCAGCAGGAATTAAGAGATTTGAATACCTCTTGACCTCTTAGTTCAACAAATATAGATAAACTGTTACATCCAAATAATGTATACTATGTTGATTGAACTCTTAAGTAAATCTTGAAAAAGGTGTAGTATTATCCAAATATTCTATAAATGACGATATTATTTCTGCACCACCCTGCCAATCAAATAAAAATATCCAAAAAACGAATATATAATTTTATATATTGTTGATAATTACTTTGAAATACATGTTTGGTTTCCCAACCAAGCATGACCATATTGCCATATGCTAGTGCACAAGGTGCACCCATGGCCACACCTTGTAACTGTTGAAAATACTGACCCTCAGAATATATATATATAGTTTTCCCCAACACCAATGTCATGAGTGCAACAATTATACTTATCTGATCATGAGAAAGCTCTGAATGTGTGTGTAAAGTCTCTTCAAACATTGATAGTCCTTCATCTTTAGATATAAAGATTTACTTGCCAGTTCAGTCAACATAGTATACATTATTTGGATGGCTTTGCAGTTGCCCACCCCTACTGTAAATTTGATCTGGAACCATCCTCCCAGTCTAGTGTCATTAACTCATTCTACCTAATACAGGGAGAACATTTGAGAAGGCCAATCCGCTTAGTTTCTGCTACTCCTTTCTCTCTTCCCACAAAAAAAAAAAAAAAAAAAAAAATTTCTAAGCTTGTTTCCTGCCTTTCCTGTGGGTAGTCTAGCCTGGATATAGATTTGCTGTGTCCAGGACTATTTGTAGGCTCCTAAGCCCCCAAGCCTTTCTGTGTTGGAGGGGAAGCCTTCTAGCTTAATTTTGTTTCTTAGAACTAGCCATTTTTTTTTGTTTCAGCTCTCATGTCTGTTTCTTTGAGCTCAGCACTTGTTCAGAACTTATTGTAAGCACTAAATAAGCTACAAATTACTACAGCACTCAACTTTCCTCACTGTCTAAAGGAAAACAGTTTCTAGTACTTAACAAGGCATGTCTAAGGGTCAGCTCCCGGTGTTTTCTCCTGTCTACCTGATGAATCTGGGCATCTTGGGGCAATGCAGTAATTGCCTCATGTACACAGACAACCCCCTCCTCCTACCACCCAACACTACAACCTGTGAGAGATGCACTTATATAGCCAAACTGGAAGCAAAGCTCTCTTCACCTAAGACTGGACTAGACAGTCAAGAGGAGAAGGTAAACACTTGCACCACACCACACTCAGCACATAGTCCCTCAAAACCTACACCACCAAAACACAAACCTAGAAACACAAAACACGCACCTACATTCGTGGAGGCTCTCAGCAAAAACCTGCCCAAGCAACAGGGACCTACAAAGCAGAAACACAAGCAAACTCCACCCCCCCCAACACAACCCAAATGACACATAGCCCACAAACTCAGTGTGCCACTCAACCACAGCCCATAAGGCATAACAACGTACCCAACACTCTAGTCATAGGTGACTGTATAGTCAGGCACACTGATGTTCCACTCACTAGGCTAAACAAGGAGAAAGTTACTATCAGCTGCCTGTCGGGTGCCAGGATCCGCCACATAACGCATGCACTCAGGTCACTCCACAACAAGTACAAATATGACTCTGTCATTGTCCATGTTGGTGTGAATGACCTGAGACGTACCTCCTTGGACTACATGAAAAGGGACATGGAGGAGCTGTCCGATCTTGTACCCTAGGCAGGTATGACCCTAGCCCTGAGTAGCATCCTGCCATCACCCAGAATTATACCATAGTACAACGACAAAATGATTGACTTCAACAATTGGCTAAGCTTCTGGTGTCATTCTAAGGGGATCCAGTATCTCTTCTGCCTGGGATGACATGATCGACAAACCACGATGCTTTGCCAGAGATGGCTTGCACCTGTCGCCCCTGGGATTCTGGATACTGGCTAAGGCTATAGCCACCCCTATAGTGCCTTTTTTAGGCAAGGTTCAGATGACAAATTCACCACCCTAACAGGTACAGGTAAGAAGAATCTGAGGGTATTGCCACTCAGGGTATTGCTACTCAATGCTAGAAGTCTAAACCTCAAAATGCACTCACTCGAGGCACTCCTTAAAATGGAGAACATCGACATCTGTGCAGTGACAGAGACCTGATTCAAGGCTCCAGAGAGTACCCCTGCATTACCAGGCTTTAATTCATACCATACCTTTCGGCCACCTAACCTGGACCGAAACACTAAAGATGGAGGCGTGTCCATATTCATTAAGGATATCCACACCTCCAGGCTAGTTGCTCAGCATGATGCATCCGAGATTATCCAAGTGCAACTATCTCTGGGCAAGACCGTAATCCAAATTGTAGCTTGCTACAGATCCCCCACCATGCCCCAGGATTCCCACTCCTCATTTCTTAATACACTGGAAAGTATTAGGGTACAACCTAACACCCTAATAAAGGATGATTTCAACTACCCTACCATTAACTGGGAAAACTACTCCTGTACCAACTCTTGTGCTCAACGTTTTCTGGAATTCATAAATTCCAATGCCATGGATCAACTTATCCACACCCCCACCAGGGGCAGCAATATCCTAGACCTGGTTATTACCAACATGGGCAACCGGTGCTCCACAGCAGAGGTCAATTCCTCTTTGGTCAGATCCGACCACAAGCTAATCACCCTAGACATCCACATCCCTCCCCCACCCCCCATTAGGGAAACCACAGTAAAAAATTTCTCCAAAGCCAACTTCACGCTTCTTAAGACAGAAGTGGCAAACTTTACGACACCCATGCTGACGGACAATAGAGGTATGACTGCTGAATTCTACAAAAATGCACTTTATAAGCACTTACACGAGTGCATGGATCGTGCAATCCCTAACAGAACCAAGATGCTATCCTCCGAAAAAGGAAGCCAGTCTGGTGGTCCCCTGCCATAAACAAACTCTACAACAGAAGAAAGAAACTGTTGCAAAAAAGAGTAAAATCCCATGATTGGAGAAACTTCCTGCTCAGCCTCAGTAAGAAGCTGAGATCCCTCATAAAATCCTCCAAAGCTAGTTATGAAAACAAAATCGCCACTGACTCTAAAGACAACCACAAAGCATTCTATAGCTATGTCAAGAATCTCAATGGCAACACTCAGATCTGCTCTGAGTTACTGCACAATGGCACTAAATATACAGAACCAACTGATATTGCCAACATCCTGGCAGATAGGTTCAGTGCTAAATTTACCCCCCTGTCATCCCCTAAAGGCCCCATCTCTATACCAGAAGAATGCAAAGTTCCTGTAATCACGGCTGCACAGGTAAAATATACACTATCCAAAGCCAAGAACACAGCATCCATGGGACCTGACAACATCCCAGGCTGTGTTCTACATGAACTACAGACCGAACTGGCACCACACCTAAGTACCATGTTCAATCATAGCCTCACCTCAGGCTATGTGCCCACTGAATGGCGCACAGTGACAGTTATCCCACTCCACAAAGGGGGAGCCACCACAGACCCCGGAAACTACCGCCCCATTAGCCTAACGAGCCTGGTCTGCAAGGCTATGGAATGTATCATCATGGAACTTATAAACAATGACATTGGTAATCTCTAAACTCAGGACCCCACCCAGTTCGGGTTTGTAAAAGGCAGTTCATGCCTCCTAAACCTGATAGACTTCTTTGTAGCAGTCACCAAAGCCGTAGATGAGGGTAAGGTGGTTCACACAGACTATCTAGATCTCGCCAAGGTTTTCGATACCATCCCCCACTCTGGAATTGTAGATAAACTCACTAAACTAGGTATAAATCCCTAGGTCACAAGATGAGTTGCCAACTGGCTCACTGACAGAACCCACACTGTGAAAGTAGCAGACTCCAAATCCAGCTTCAGACCAGTGACAAGTGGAGTACCACAGGGTTCAGTCCTGGGTCCTCTCCTTTTTGGTATCTACTTCTCTGAAGTACAGGCCAATACAGAAGGTCTTTGGCTAACGAAGTTCGTAGATGACTGCAAACTAGGAGCCATAATCAAAACTGCAAAAGATGTGGATATCCTACAAAAAGGCCTCGCTGAGACAGATGCCTGGTGTCAATGCCACGGCCTCAAGCTCAATGCCAAAAAGTGCATTGTCATCCCCTTTGGTAAAAACTCTGTACCCATGAACTACCACATAGGCGGTAGTCTACTAAACACCGAAAGTGTGATGAGACCTTGGGACACAGGTGGACAGTAGTCTCTCCTTTGATAATCACATCGCCACAGTAGTCAGGAAATCCTTCTACGTGGCACACCTCATCACAAAAGGTTTCTCATCCAGGAAAAAAGAGGTCATTGTTCCCCTCTACTCGTCACTCATTAGACCCATTATAGAGTACAATGCCCCTTTTTTGTATGTACCTCACAAGAAATCTACAACAACTGGAAAGGCCACAGAAATACCTCACAAAGAGGATTACCAGCCTCAAACAGATACCAGATGCAGACAGTCTCAAAAAACTGCAGCTTTACTCCATTGCATATCGCCTACTCAGAGGCGATCTCTGCCTAACACACAAAGCTATGTCAAACCCAGAGCTTTTAGACATGCTCCACTTAAAGAAATCCCAATCCGTATGAGCTACACACTCTAGGGATCTAAACCTTGTCACCACAATAAACAGAACATGCTGGAGGGATATATTCCTGTCCCAGAGACTTCCCATACTCTGGAACAAACTACCTATCTATATCAAACAAAGCTCCTCATTAGCATTCTTCAAGAAAAATCTTGATTATTGGATGGGAGATAGGAAATTCACCCCAGGGATCACTTCTGTGGCTCTGTTCGACAGTGGCACAGGAAAATAATTTTCTTGGGTGGCGAAAGCCAGGGTACCTTTGGCTAGGCTTATATAGGCCCTAGGGCCAATAGCCTAGTACCTACCTATGAACAGTTGCCCATTTCACTAATGGATTTCAGCCTAATATATACAGGAAGAGTACTTCTGTAATGCATACCTTCACTTCTTCAGCTGCCACCCTATTACACAAAAGAAAAGTGTAGTAAAAGGACAGGCTATTAGGATACCTCGTATGACCTCCATATATGGTAATGTTGACAAGGAATTTAAATTGTTGACAGCTATGTTTTTGGAGAGGGCATATCCTAAAAAACTAGTGGAAGACATACTAGAGGGAATACTAAAGGAGTGGGGCAAAAGATACCAACCATTATCAGGTAATAATATACACCACTCTAATATAACTACTAATTCTTCGAACAATTTTGTGAAAGCTTGTACTATACAATATAGCCCTATTTCTAAGGAATTTAAAGAAATTACAACTAAAAATTGGAGTATATTTAAAACTAACAAAGAGCTAAACACAGTGGTGGGGGACAAACCAATATTCATTAACAAAGTAGGTAGGAATATGAAAGTTTTAATGGAAAACAAAATAGAAGATAGTATTCCTTTTAACGAAGGAACTAGACCTTTTGGTAGATGCTCACAATGTGCTTAAATTTACAGACACAGCAACACTGCACTGGATAACAATTTAGTGAGCAAAATGAAATTTTTGAAAGGTTATTGTTGCAGTGAAAGAATTGTTTATTTAGTCCTTTGTGAGGCATGTTCAGGATTTTATGTAGGTAAGACAGAACGAGCCCTGAAAAACAGGATTTATGAGCACAACAACGATATAAAAAATAAGAAGGAAACAAATGCACTTTACAGGCACTCTAAGACATGCAAAGGTTTTTTACATTTTAAATTTGGCATTTTAAGACATTATTAATATTGAACCCAGAGGGGGTGATTGGAAAAACCTTCTTTTAAAGACGGAATTACAATGGCAACTCAGGTTGCCAGCTAGGTTTCCCCAGGGCTCAGTGTTAGTATTTCTTTAAAACCTGTATTAAAAGCGAAGGCTAATAGATTATAAACAGTGACGATAGTGTCTATCTACCTCTACCTATTCCCTTCCTTACTTATTTTACATGGGTTCATAGGTTCATAGATTAGTACTAAGCTAACTGCCCTTGCGAGCCATTTTAAGCCTAGCCAGTTATCCCTTGTGAGACTCAAACCTTGCACCTTGTGTTTGTAAGGTAAACATCTTAACCATTAGGCCACACTAATGCTTAATTCATTTTTTACAAGTCTAAGAATTTAATTCATTATTTATAGTTCACAGTTTGTTTCTTTTATGGTATATGTCTTTATATTTTAATTGATGTAATAGATTATCTACTAGCCAGTGGTATGATTTCAAAGTGTATTTAAGCTTGCTGGTTTGGTTTTTAACTCACATTCTGAAGAAGTCTCCTTTGGAGAGATGAAAGCGCTTAATGTGTATTTTGTTTTTATTAAAGTGAAGTCCACATGCAACTTGGGTGCACTTTTTTATTTTTGGATGGGTTGGATCCAGGGTTTGGAGGTCACCTATGTCTTTATTTATGAGGTCTATAATGATACGTTTCCATGGCCTTAGAGATGAGGCTGGTCAATCTTATGGGTCTGTAATTCCCAGGGTCTGTTGCTAGGCCACCTTTGTGGAGGGAACTAACTGTTGCTGTTCTTCATTCCACAGGAACAAAGCCTGTGGTTAGGCTATGATTGAAAAGGGTACTTAATGGTTATGCTAGTTCATGTTTTTAGAAGACAGCCTGGGATGCTGTCTGGTCCCATAGAGGCTGTAGTTTTTGCCTTTGACAAAGCAGAAATGACCTGCTCTTCGGATATGTAGGGTTGGGTGGGAGTTTGGGGGAAGGTTTTTGGTATGTTTTAAGAGGATAAGGGAGTGAAACTTTCGCCAAACCTATCCACTAGCAGGTTTGCTGTCCCTGTGGGGTCAGTGTGTGTGATACCATTAGTTACTAGTTCTGCACATGCTTGGGTCCTAACTTTTAGGTTATGTACTTAGCTGTAAAAGGCCTTATGGTTGTACTTGGCTGTGCTTACTAGGTTTTTCTCAAGGGAGTCCATAGAGGATTTGATATGTTATCTTATTTGCCTGTTGAAGCTGAGGGTGGTGCTTTTCCATTGTTGGGGCCTCACTTTTATTTTCTTGGACAGCACTTTTTTGCGCTTATTGCAGAGTTTGTTGATGCTGTATGTCCACCATGATGGCTTGTTTTTACTTGGGGGTCTGGTTTTGATTCTTTCTGGTACAGCCGAGTCTATACATTTATGCAAGTGATTGTACAGTGCTTTAGTGTAAGCTTGCATGTAGTTACCACTTCCAGCTGGGGTGGGGCTTGGAATGCATTTATACCTTCACCTAGAAGGATATAGTTTGCCTTGGTGAATTCTTTTAGTCTGATTTCGCTCTTTGTGAATTCTGGTGTTAGTGGCAGCTCAAAGGTGACTGATTTGTGGTCAGATATAACTAATGAGGATCCGACAGTTGTGCCAGTGCACCTGTTTGGCTTGTTAGTGAGGACCAGATCTTGTATGTTTGTTCCTCTTGTCGGGGTATGAACAATTTGTTCCAGGGCATTTGAGTTAACAAAGTCCAGGAACTTTTGCACTAGTGAGTTAGGGTTAGCATAGGTTCCCCAGTTGATGGGATAATTGAAATCCCCCCTAACCGGAGTGTTCGGGAATATTTGGATTGACTGCAGTTTGATCAGGTAGGCTTCATGCGCATCATGACCCATGGAGGGGGATCTGTAACTGGCTATGACTTGAATGGGGGTCTTACCCACAGTAACCTGTACTTGGAGTAACTCCATGGAATTGTCCAGTCTGACTAGACAGGAAGTGAATATATTCCTAATATAGATAGAAACACCACCTCCTTTGGTTCTCACATTTACACTTTGCTGTTTGAAGGTGTGGAAGGCATTGTAGCCTTGCAAGGCTGGGGTCCTGTCTGAGGCATTTAACCAGGTTTCTGTGATTACACAGATATCTACATCTTCCAGTGATAGAAGTCCTTCCAGGGTGTGCAGTTTTTGGTTTAAGCGCCTAGGTTTTAGTAGCATGACCCGTATTTTGTTTTGATTGACAAATTCACATCAGTAAGTTTGTTTTTGAGACCTTGCCTAGAAAAGGCACTGTGGGGAAGGCAAGAGCCTTTGCCAGCAGCTGAAAGCCTAGTGGTGCCAGGTGCAAACTGTCTCTGGCAAAGCAGTGAGGTTTGTCGACCATGGCTTTTCAGGCTGACAGAAACTAGATCCCCTTTGAATGACACCATAAATTAAGCCAGTTATTGAAATCACTCATTTTTTGTTTATATTGTGGCCTCATTCTAAATGAGGGTAGTGGGCTGCTGAAGGCTAGGGACATACCTGCCTGGGACATATACTCACTAAGACAGCTTAATCATGTCTGTCTTCGTATAGTCCAGTGAGGTACGCCTCAGGTCATTCACTCCAACATGAACTGTGGCAGAGTCATAATGGTACTGCTGAGAAACCCGAATGCATCCGTGATCTGATGAATCCTGGCACTGGAGAGGCAGCTGACTGTGACGTTCTCCTTCTCCAACCTGGTGAGTGAGACATCTGTGTGGCTCACTATGGAGTCTCCAGTGATAAGAAAAATTAGTTTTTGAATGTTACACCTTATAGGCATGGTAAGTAGGGCACTGGTGTTACTATGTGTCATGGGTGCTGTGGGAACTGTGTTAGTTGTAGCAGTCGTGTGTTTTGGAGGTCTCTGGTGTTTCAGTAAGTTTTTTGAGAAAACCTCATATGTTGATTTTTGTGTTTGATGCATATTATGCATATGAGTAGTGGTACTATGTGCATGAGTAGTGGTGGGTGGATTAACAACCTCTTCAATGTTACTGTTTCGTATGCAAGAGAGCATGGATTCAAGATTCTTGGTGTAGATACATCTCTCGCACTTTGTACCAGAGTGAGTTATTAGTAGAGGGTTGTCAGTGTACATGATGAAATTGTTACACTGCCTCAAGAGACCCAAGTCAACAAGGTTGTCAGGAGAAACGAGGGTAGTCCAACTGTCCATAATGCTAGGTTGAAGAACTGTTATCACAAAGGGGAGATTTATAGGACCGATCAAGGAGGAGCTCAGTGGATGGCTATTTCTACTTGGGTTTTTTTGCTGGTGGTTTAATAGGTTACAGCTCACTAGCAGTACTTCTTTGACTGGAGAAAGTACTGAGGATGAAGGCTACACTAATGTGCTACAGTTGTAATTAAGGGAGAAATTGTTGAATTTATCTGTCCGGCCATGGCACACAATTGTGCGGTAGTGCACAATGCTGCACGACGAGCAAACAATCAGAAACCTGCTCAAATGCAGGGCTTAAATACCAGAAGCTAAAAACTTGAAAAAAAAAACTTTAAAAAGGTTCAAAATGACCAATGAGGATGCTTACTCCAAGCCCTAGACCAACCACCCTTTGCCAAACAGGTTCTAATCAGCACACTTGTCTTACTAGAGTGCAGAAGGGTCCCTTCCAATCAAAGATGGGCTGGAGATGTGCTCAGAACAGCCAGTACAAACAAACACAGATGCAGCAAATCTGTTTTTGGACTATGTTACATCTACTAGCTACCCTAGTTTCAGAGGGAAACATTAGGTAATGTTTAACACAGCAGAAAGATAGCAGTGTGACATTAAAAAATGTTTTAAACAGCAGAAAAACAGCAAGAATACTCTAAAAACGATCTGATATTGTCAGTCTTCATTTATCCTTGATGTGTGGGACTCGGAACTGGCTCAGCTCTTATAACAGCTCGCACAAACCAAAAACTTCTTAGCTAAGTCCCTACCCAGAATGCCTCTCTCCAGATTATCTCAGATCTTGTTTGCCACTTTTCTTGTAAAGACATGTCAGCCAAGCTCTCCTTGAGCTAAGTGTAATTTTATTATTTGTTCTGTCAATTCTAAAATTTTTCTAAAGCCTTTTTTCTCCTTTCCAGTTAGCTTTACTTGTGTCTTATTTTGGTATTTTTTCTGTTAATCTTAGTCACTTCTTTTGAGTGAGTGTACTATCCCTTTTTCTCCCTCTTTACCATGTGGTATCTGTCCTGCCATTGCTGGTAGTGCTATCCCTTTACTCCAATCTCTGGTAATTTTGGTTACCATTGTTGGTGTCCCTTCTCTCTTTCCTCTCTTCTTCTGTGTGCATGGATATTTAATGTGAGTGTTTTCTGCCGTTGATTTATTTTTCGCAATCAACATGGCAGATAAGAGCAAAGGTACAACTAGCTTCAGTCAGTGTTTTGGTTATGCCCAGTTCTGATGGGTATTCATCTTGCATTTATTGCTTGGGCCCAGCGCATTTACAACAATTGTGTGATATCTGTCAGGCTTTTTAGTCACCAGGCCCTCATAGAGAGGAAAAATAAGCTTATTTTGAAAGGTCTGATAAAAACATCCTTTGATGAGGCTTTGTCTGGTCATCCTAGGACAACAAAAGTCCGATGCGTCTTCCCCATCATCACCTTCTTCCCCTTTTTCAAAAAATTAACATGCTAAGAAGAAGAGTCTCTCTGTGCCAGCATCCCCTTTGGCTCTGGCACATAAAAGATTTAAATTTTCGGCTGCCACAACTAGTGCAGAACTGAAGACAGATACCAAAAAAATCTGTGGAACCGTTACCCTCGATTCTGGTTGCAGTAACAACCTCAACACCTCATGTTTCAGTGCTGTCCACCTCTACGCCGACCTTTCAAGTCATCTGTCCTTCCTTGGTACAGGTTATAGTGCTGACAGTATTTTTGGAACCAGTTCCTTCCCCGCGCTGTTAGCTACCATGGAAGCACAGTTCCTTTCAGTTCCTAGAACTAAGTATTCCCCATCAGTAGACCCATTTGTGGGTCAACTTCCAAGCCTCTTTTTAGAGAGGCCAGAGTCTCCTTCATCCTTTTTGATCCATTCCTCTAGAAGTCTGATGGAAGTCAACTTTGTGAGGTTGATGGATCATCTCCTTTTGTTGAGGGATCTTTCCACTTCTTCCCAGACTTCACTCCCTTCTGGAGATGAGACCTTTTCTCCAAAGACTCCATCAGATGTTCCTCTAATTATCACTACAGTTTGAGACCTAGGCTCCGAATTCTCCAGTTCCAGCTGTCCTGGTGCCTTCAGCTCTCATGTTTTCGGCCCCAGTCTCTGCCCTGAGTTCCTTGACTTCTTCAGAACTGATGGACTCCCAGGGTCATAGCTCCACTGCGGCATTTGTGGGCTCTTCTTCGGCTTTGACCTTGATGGCACTTTCCTTGGAATGGGGTGGGAACATAGTTCTGAGGTTTTCTTTCCTGGTTTTGGGCTCCGATCCCTCTCTGGGGGGACCTGCCATTCAAGTTATGGAGAGGGCCTTGGCCTGTGCAGGCTCTCAGCTGGTTTCTTCCCCATCTGAGCATTTTTCTGGGATTCCCTGTGGTCCAGAGCTTCTGCCAACCTCCACACCCGGACAGCAAGCACCAAAGCTGCAGGACACCCCTGTACAGGGCCTTACCTCTTCCAAGTCCTCCACAGAAGCTCCCATTGAGAAGGTGCCCCAGAAAAGGTCATGTAAGAAGAAAACACATTGATTCCCTGGAGGAATCTGTTACAGAGGACACAGATTTTGATGATGGTGAGGACTCCCCCTGGTCACCCCCTAGAAGACATCTCCTTTGGGGACATTCTTGAAATATTAAAGCAGAGGGGTGGCTGGAAGCCCCAAGACCCATCCTCAGAGGAGTCTGTGCACTTGCAACTATGTCACACCGCTAGCTGATGATCTTAAGTTGATCATACAGCAGGCATGGAAAGCCCCTGAATCCTTAGAGCCATTCCCCAGGAGACCAGATAAAATCCTTTCAGCTCCAGAGGACCATCAGCACTGACCCAAAGGTTTAGTAGTAGATGCCATCATGGTTACGGCAGCCACCAAGAAGGAACTAGCAGAAGAAGGTTCCATCGTTCATCCCCCTAACTGAGAGTCTAGGGAGATGGACAGGTTTGGGAAGTGGGTCTATGCTTCTTCAACCTTTGTCTTACGGTCGTTGAATTTCATGGCACACTTCACTAGACATCAGATGGATCTAATCAAGGAGCTGTCAGATACCTGCACAGGAGCTGTGTCTGATGAGGTACAGATAAAGTAGCCTTCCAGCTTGCCATCCTGGAGTTTATCTCGAACTCGTCCATGAGGCTTATTGCTTATGCAGCCAAAGGGATGAATAGGGGAGCGGTTTCCGGCATAGCCATAAAAAGGCATGCCTGGATGCACTTGTGTGAGTTTGCGGAGCCATTTAAGTCTTCATTCGTCAGCGCTCTGTTTGACAGATCTTTCATTTTTGGTCCCAAAGTTAAAGATAGCTTAGCCAGATGTGAAAATGATGAAAAAACCCTGTCTGCTGTGGGCATATGTTTTCCCGCTCCCCAACACTGCTATTCCAGGAACCAGAGATGCAGAAAAATGTGATTAAAGAAAACCCAAGGACCTTTCCATGATGCACGTAGTAATGACTCCCCTCAAGGCAGAGGGGGGAGCTATAATGGCAGAAGCCGACCACGCGACAGAGGTGGCCTGCAAAATCAGGGTTTGAGATTCTTTCTCAAGGCGGTTCTACCAGTGCTCCTGAAGGAAGGCCCAATTGCTTGCCTCTGGAGGCATTAGGGGGAGGACTATCCTTGCACTCACTTTCCTGGCAAAAAATAACCACAGATGCGTGATTGCTAAAGATCATTGCCAGAGGTTACTATATTCCCTTCATTCTCACTCCAAAAACAGGAAGAATTCCCCAGTGTTCCACACAATCAGAGGGATCAGGCAGCTCTGGAAATTCAAAAGCTGCTAGAAAAAAAGAGTTATCCAAGAAGTCCCACAAGGCCAGATGGGATCTAGATTTTACTCAGCATTCTTTTTGGTGCCAAAAAAGACAAGAGACTGGAGATCAATTTTGGATCTCAGCATTCTGAATAAGTTTGTTCAACAGACAAAATTCCAGATGGTCACAGTTCAGTCTAGTCTCCCTTTTTTAGGTAGAATGATTGGATGTGCTGTGTAGACCTCCAGGATGTGTATTACTACATAAAAAATGGACAGGTGCTCCAGGAGGTTCCTCCGCTTCAGGCTGGGAACCAGTTATCATTTCAGAGGCCTGCCCTTGGGTCTCACCACAGACCCCCAAGTGTTCACCAAGCGTATGGCGGCAGTAACAGCTCACCTGAGAGTGCACGGATTCCAAGTGTTTCCATATTTGGATGACTGGCTCCTTACCACCACCAGGCATCTACTCGAACAGACAGGTGATTTCACCCTATACATTTGCTCTCATCTAGGTAACGGTGAATCTCGCCAAATCTCAAGTAAGCCTTACCCAACAATTGGAGTTCATAGGAGCCTGCCTGAATACGACCTCTTACATAGCCCTTCCTCTTCACAGACTGCAGAAAATAAGATCTTAGGTAGACATTATTCTCTCCAACGAAAATGCTCCAGCATTGCTAGTTCTACAGGCACTAGGATCCATGGCGGCGGCCATCACATTAGTACTGCTAGCAATGTTCCACATGAGAATTTTATAGTGGCTTCTATCCTCCCAATGGTCTACCCTCACTCATCCCCTGACTTACCTCATCTGAATTACCAGTTGTTACGGGAAGGATTTATCTTGGAGGATGGAATTCAAGGAAATACTTTTGGGCTGACTGTTTGTTTCACCCCATCCCTGGGCCATAGTGACCATGGATACCTCCCAGATCATGTGTGGGGGGGCATTTTCAGGGAAGAACAGTCTAAGGCATTTGGTCCCTGATAGAGGCCAATATGCATATCAATGTTCTGGAACTGAGGACAGTGCAGTTAGCATTGCAAGCCTTTCAAACTGCCCTCCCTCTAGGAACGATTGCAGTTCAGTCAGACAGCATGTCAGTAGTCTGGTACATCATCAAGCAAGGCGGAACAAAGTCTTACCCCCTGTGTCAAGAAGCCCTCAGGATGTGGCAATGGGCGATCTCTTCAAACCACTTTCTGGTAGCAACATACCTCCCGGGGAGCTGGAATGTGATAGCAGACAAGTTGAGCAGATGCATCCTCCTGCCTCACGAGTGGTCTTTCAATCCCAGAGTGGCGAAGGAGTTTTTCTGTCGCTGAGGCTGGCCTTGCTGTGACCTGTTTGCATCCCCCAGAACAACAAGTACAGCAGCTACTTTGCCATAATCCCCCCTCAGGGGGAGTCCTTGAGAGATGCTGTCCTTCACTATTGGTCCTCGGGACTACTATATGCCTTTACCCCCCATTCCTCTAATACCTTTTTTCTTAAAGAAAGCTGTAAGATTCAGGATCAAAGTGTTTCTCATTGCCCCATTTTGTACTCAATAAGTCTGGTTCCCCTTTCTTTGGCCTTACCTACTTCACCGTCCATGGACTCTGGACCCAGATCCAGATCTCCTGTCCCATCCTCAGGGACTAGTTCATCCCAACCTGAAAAAATTCAAGCTTACAGCTTGGTTGCTCCAGTTTCATTGATTGCCAGGTGAAATAACTTACCCTTTCCCAGTTTGAAAAATTTTGTTTAGCTTCCTATAAACCTTTCACAAGGAAACGCTACCTCAGCAAATGGAAAAGATTTTCCTTTGGGCACACGATAATGGATTTGATCTTTTTTCGGTATCAGTTGAAAAGGTTTTACAATTTTCTCTAAGCCCTTCAAACAAGGAGATTCTTCTTCTACCATTAAAGTTCAATTTCCTGCCATTTCTAATTTCCATAATGGTTTTGAAGGACAATATTTAATTTCACATAAACTGTGCAAGGTTTTTATAAAAGGAACCTTAAGAGTAAAGCCTCCTTATAGGGAACCCGTCATTCCCTGGATCTTACTATGGTTTTGCAATCCTTCGTCCAATCCCCCTTTGAGCTGGCAGCTACCTATGATTTGGAATTTCTTTCATGGAAGACCATTTGCTTAGTAGCCATTACATCTGCTTGGAGGATTTCAGAGATTCATGCATTATCCTCAAAACCTCCATATTTGATTTTTCGTAAAGACAGTGTATCGATAAAAAACAATCCATCCTTTCTTGCAAAGGTCGTATCTGAAACTAACATTAATCAAGCCATTGAATTACTAGTATTCTTCCCTAATTTTTCTAACAAGGAAGAATATTGCTTACATTTATTAGATGTTTACAGGATATTGTATTTTTATCTCAACAGAACTAAAGATTTCAGAAAGTTGGAGCAGTTATTTTATTTCCTTTTCAGGTCCTTCCATGGGTAAACCAGCTTCAAAGGTTAAGTTGTCTTCGAGAATGTATTACTTTTATCTAAATAAGAAAAACCTCTAATTAACAGCCCCAGTTAAAGTGCACTCCACGAGGGCTATAGCCACGTCTGCTGTTCTCCACTCTGAGGCTTTCATGGATGACATATGTGCAGCCACAGCATGGACTTCACCGCATACCTTTATCACTCATTACAAAGTGGATCTGGTCTCCAGGGGAAGAGTGTCATTTGGTTCTGTGGTGCTCAGAAATATCCTTCCATAAGGCCTCCCAAGATACAAGGTAGCTGGGGTCTCTGTCCCACACGTCAAGGATAAATTAAGATTGATAACATCAGATAAAGAAGTTATGGACTTATAACGTTCCATCTATGTTAACTATCTTCATTTATCCTTGACACCCCCCTCCTTCAGACTCCTTCAGACTCCTTGAAGGAACAAAGCTTAGTCCTGGTTATTTGTTACTTCATGTATGACCTTGGACATAGCCTCTTCAATGGTTATAATAATACTTTTCCTTGTCCTCCTTTATAGCTGCAAACTCAATATGAGGTAATCTGGAGAGAGGCATCCTGAGTAGGGACTTAGCTCAGGAGTTTTTGGTTTGCACTAGCTGTTATAACGGCAAAGCTGGTTCTGATACTTGGAACCAAGTCCCACATGTCAAGGATAAATGAAGATCGACAACACAGACGGAACATCATGGTAAGTCCATAACTTCTTTTTTTAAACAGTTAGAAATCCAGTTATTTTAACACTGCTTGGCAGGAAAACCAGAAAAAGCAAAACAGATTACTTTGCAGTAGTGAAAAGTATCAGCAAATACGTAACAGTGAAAATAGCAAAATGAGCTAGCAGTGAAAACAGCAATAAAATATGATTTAAGAGGCACAGTAAAGCAAACAATTGCAGTACAACAGTGCAGTTTAGTACACAATATATAAATATAGTATTAAAGTATGCAGCAGGCAATAAAAAGTGTGGTAAGTAATATAAATAAGCAAAAAAAAACAAAAAAAACAGGCAACTTATGTTTTTTGGGAAGCTCAGAAGCCTGTAGTTGTCTGGTATCTCAGCTCGGAGTTGTGGCTGGTAGCCCACCTCAGTTCAGCTCAGTACAGCTCAAATGCAGGGCTTAAATACCAGAAGCTAAAAACTTGGAAAAAAAAACTTTAAAAAGGTTCAGAAGGACCAGTGAGGATGCTTACTCCAAGCTCTAGACAAACTATCCTTTACAGACAGGTTCCAATCAGCACACTTCTCTCAGTGGAGTGCAGAAGGGTCCTTTCCAATCAAAGATGGCCTGGAAAATATGCTCAAAGCAAACAACCACTACAAACAGACCCAGATGCAGCAAACCTGTATCTGGACCATGCTACAGCTACTAGCTATCCTGGTTTTGGTGGGAAACACTGAAGAATATTTAACACAGCAGAAAAGTAGCATTGAGACACTAAAGAAACATTTTAAACAGCAGAAGAACAGCAAGGAGACTCTAAAGAATGTTTTAAACAGCTAATAATCCAGATATTTTAACGCTGTTTGGCGGGAAAACCAGAACAAGCGAACAGATTACTTTGCAACAGTGAAAATTACTGGCAAATACTTAAACAGGGAAAACAACAAATAGAGTTAGTAGTGAAAACATCGATAAAATAAGATTTAACAGGCACAGTAAGGCAGACAATTGCAGTGCAACAGTGCGGTTTAGTGCACAGTATATCAATACAGTATTAAAGTAGGAGGCAGGCAATAAAAAGTGCAGTAAATAATATAAATTAGCAAAACAAAACAGTAACCAATGGCTTTTGGAAAGCTCAGAAACCTCGAATCGTCTGGTATCTCAGCTCAGAGTTGTGGCTGGTAGCCCACCTCAGTTCAGCTTGGTACAATAAAGGGACAGTATTCAACTTCAGGATGACTGTGCTAGCATACCTCCATTCTTCCCCCTTTTCTCCTGTCTGAATCTCTTAAAACCTGTCCCAACAAATGGCTCTGTTTTTTTTTCCCTTGGGCAGTAGATTATGACAGACTTGTGGTTCAGGAGGGATACATTTGGCACTTGATAAAATACCTCTTTACAAGAGAGTTCCTCCTCTCCTTCTAACCAGACAGAATTTTTTCCTCATGTTTTTCAGCTCACCCTAGGAGTCATAGAACCAGTGTAATTTATTCAAGGGGCAAAGGCTTCTATTCCAGAATACTTCTGGAACAAAAACATAGCCTTCTCGGAGATCTGTTTTAAATATTTCTTACTACTTCAGCGTGTCTGCATTACCAGTTGGGTTATTTGTTGCTTCTACCATGTTAGCAGAGTTTATCTCCAACTTTAACTTGTAGCTGGCTGAATGGCAGTCATTTTTCTTCCTTATCAACTACCAATCATTAGCGGACCGGAGTTCCGCTGTGGCGACCCCTAACCGGGAAAAGCCGAAAGACACAACAACAACATTTGGATGCCTTACTTTTCTTTGCAATGTCTGCTCCCTGATTTCAGGAGTCCTTCACATGGGCTTCAATTCTTCTGTCCAGTCTGGGATTCCAGATAAACATTCAGAAATCCTCTCTTTGACCATTTCACACTGGAATCTGTTTTAGGATGTTTTATAGAGTATCCACAGCAAAAGTTTTTGATCTAGGAGAAAGTGGAATTTATCCGGAAACTTTCCTGAGCTTCTCAAATAAGTCTTAGACTTCAGCCAGAAAATTTATCAGGATTCTGAGGTTCATAGTGTGTATGTGTCTCATAATTCATCTTACTAGGTTGCACATGAAAAGAGTTATGTGGTGTCTAAAAAGCTCATGGATCCAATTCTTGCATCATTCAGATGCCTGTCTTGAGCATGTGTTAATGGAACTGTAATAGTGTTGACTATAAATACAAAAAAAAAAAAAATGTACTCCCTTTTTCCCTTCAACCTCTAAGTTAATCTGTATCTACACATGCCTTAAAAACTCCTTGGAGGGCAGCAGATATGAGAGTAAAGGTGCATGACCTGTGGCACTCTTCAGACAGACTAAAGCATGTTATTTTAAAAGAGATGTAAGCTGTGCCTTTTAATCTACCCATTATCTATGGTCCCCTAGACTGCTCCTGAAGATTATACGTAACACCACAGTGATGTGGTACAATAATATGTTAGGGGTGCACAAGGTCATACCCTCTATACAGATTGGCTATGATCACTTGGGAAGCAACTTTTCAGCCTTTATTTATCCTTCCAATCATATTACCTACCATTAGATCAAAACATAGTGGCAGACAGACTGAGCAGGACCAGACAGAACCATGTAAATGCTGTTTGAATGAGGGGTCATACAGGTATTGATCCAGATGTTCTTCGTGTTTCACTGTTGCAGTCATCACACTTGGGTTATCTGCCTGCAGGTAGCCCTCAGTCAGCACAAATATCAGAGTCTTGGGATTTCTGAGTTGGATGCTGTTGCCACTTCCATGATGTCAGGTCATTAGGGGTATAAAACATGCAGCTGACACCATTACATCAATGTTTCTTGCCGCGCAGGAGCCCAAAGCAGAAGCAGTTTGCAAGTGCCGGTTGGCCGCTATCTGAAATTTTCGTTTTTCAAACCTGAAGTCTTCTAAAGCTAAATACCTCGTTGGGGATCCTTTTTTCTTGCTCTAAATGATGTCAGAAACAGTTAACAATTATCTTGCCTGTGGAAAACAAATACCTCACAGAGATTTTCATTCTTACTGCGTCACCTGTTTAGGCCCAGACCACGACATTCCTTGCTGTCGGGTTTTGTGCCTTATTCAACTCCTGAACTATTCGTCGTCGGGCTATCTTTGTCGCTAAATTCTTTCACTCTCTTTCTCCGTATTCCAAAATGGCTTCGTTAAGCCATCCGACTACCAATCTTCCGAAAAAACGTAAGGATAAAGACAGACACAGAATGCATAGGTCCAAAACTGCCAATGACGCTTCTGTTAAGCTACATGCCAGTTCGTCGGTACTCAGTGAGGCGCTTTCGCAGCCCCTGATACCTGCTTCTACAGATTTGCAGGCCTCTACTGAGACCCATTCGGAGTCCGCCGCAAGATGCTTCTTCGACTATGGAACCTGCAGATGTCTCTACCTTGTTTGGGTCCGGAGCCGCTGTGCAGGCACCGGCTTCTGAGGGTGTATTCGGGCCTTCCGATTTTTGTATTAAACCAACTACTTCATTTTAGACTAAATCTACCAAATTTCTGAGGCCCAGAGTTCTCACTACCCCTAGGAAATGGATGACCAAAGCGCATTCTCAAGCTTCCATCCCTCAGAAACAAATGCTTAGAATGGCTGAATACCTTATAACTTTAATTAGGGGAAGTCAGCCTTCCTTCTGATTCTACAGACCATGAGTCCGATGACTTTGACCCCTCTGATTACCAGGACATACCCTTATCCACCTATGAGGATTCCGATGCAGAGGATTCCATTCCCTCTGCCTCCCCTCCAGAGGACTTTTCTTTCGGTGAAACCTTGCACACCCTAAGAGAGCATTTCCGCTGGGAATGCCAGGAATTACCTCAGTCAAAAAAACCCTGTCCTGGATATTATAGATGATGTCTTCATGGAATCTATTCTTACCCCTGATACTTTACCTCCAGCTCCTAGAAAGCCTGACAGGTACTACAGAGTACCTGACTCTCACAAATTTCTCTTTAAAAATCCTACTGCGGATCCAGAGACCATTTCCCAGGGACCTAAAGGTATTAAGGCTACTACAGCCAAAAACCCTACCCCTTCGGACAGGGATTCTAGGGTTTTAGATAAATGGCGTAAGAAGGTATATACCTCCGCAACTCTTGCCATCAGGGCTTTAAATTGCCAGTTTCACATGTTGAAGTACCAGCAGCATATTATGGAACTAATTAAACAAAAAATGTTGTTGATTCCTGATTGTGAAGAAAATAAAGATTTACAAGAGTTAATGCATTCTGCAAACCAAGTTGGTAAACATTCTTTGCAGTGTGGATGTTCTTTGTGTTCCACTGTTGCAGTCATCACATTTGGGTTATCTGCTTGCAGTAGCCCTCAGTTGGCCTGATTATCAAAGTCTTGGGTCCTGCGTCGGTTGCTGTCTCATCTTCGTATTCAGGGGTGTAAAGCATGCAGCCGACGCCATTACATCAGTCTTTCTTGCCGTGCGGTGCCTGAAGCAGAAGCAGTTCGCAAGTGCCGGTCGGCTGACTCCTGAAATTTTCGTTTTCGAGTTTCAGGACCAAAGTCTTCAACTAAAGCCAAGTACCCCATTGGGGAAACTTTTTCTTGTTCTAAACCGATGTCAGTAAAAGTCAATAATTGTATTTCTTGTGGAAAGCAAATACCTCATAAAGATTTTCATTCGTACTGTATTCCTTGCCTAGGCCCTGACCATGATGTTCCTTGCTGTCAGATTTGTGCCTTATGTAAACCACAAACTATTCGTCGTCGGTACATTTTCGCTTCTAAATATTTTGGTACTCGGTTCAATTATCCAGATATGTCTTCGGTAAATCACCCGACTACCAACATTCCGAAAAAACGCAAAGATAAAGACAAACACAGGCCGCCTAGGTCCAAAGCTGCTGACGACGCTTATCCTAATCTAGCCGCCAGTTCGCCGGTACTTTCGCAGCCCCTGATACCCGCTACTTCAGATTAACAAGCCTCTACTAGACCCATTCGGAGTCCGGTATGCCGCGAGATGCTTCAACTGTAGAAACTACGGATGTCTCTACTTTGGATGGGTCCGGAGCCTCTGTGCAGGCACCGGCTTCTGAGGGTGTATTCAGGCCTACTGACTTGCATATTAAACCGACGCCATCTTCTTCTTCTAGGCCTAAAACTCGAACCATGCCTAGGAAGCCGACGCCCAGACCGCATGGTCAGGCCTCTATGCCTAAAAAACAAATGATAAGAATGGCTGAAAGCCTTATTACTTTAATCAGGGGAAGTCAAACTTCCCCCCTCTAAGAGACCTAGGACTGAATTTGCTTATGATACTTCTGACCAGGATTCTGAAATTTCTGTCTCCTCTGATGACCAGGATTTACCCTTATCTACCTATGAGGATTCTGATGTAGAGGACTCTATTCCCTCTGCTTCTTCCCCAGAGGATTTTTTTTTTTGGTGAAACCTTGCATACTCTTAGGGAGCATTTTCACTGGTAAAGCCAGGATTACTCTGATTCTAAAAAGAGGCTTAGAGATTTCTTACTCCTGCCCCAACACAGGCCTTTATCTATCCCTCCTGTTCTGGACATTGTTGACGATGCTTTTTCGGAATCTAGCTTGGCCCCTGACTCTTTACCTCCTGCTCCCAGAAAACCTGACAGATATTACAGGGTTC
The DNA here is from genome assembly GCF_019279795.1 of Protopterus annectens. Lineage (NCBI taxonomy): Eukaryota > Metazoa > Chordata > Ceratodontiformes > Protopteridae > Protopterus > Protopterus annectens. The sequence continues at coordinate 1,506,072,132 of NC_056732.1, read as the reverse complement.
CTGATTCTCACAAGTTCCTTTTTAAAAATCCTACTGCGGATCCTGAGACCATTTCACAGGGACCCAAGGGCATTAAGGCTACTCCTGCCAAAAATCCTACCCCCTCTGATAGAGATTCCAGGGCCATGGATAGATAGGGTAAGAAGGTATACACCTCTGCAATCTGCAACCTTGGCGATCAGGGCCTTAAATTGCTAGTTTCATATGTTAAAGTATCAGCAGCATATTACTGGATTGCTTAAGCAAAAAATGATGATTCCTGATTGTGCAGAAAATAAGGATTTACAGGATTTAATGCATTCTGCAGAACAGGTTGGAAAACATACTTTGTAATGTGATTTTGATTCACTAGAGGCATCTTGCAGGGCTGCTGTCACCGGGTCTGTACTTAGAAGGCATGCTTGGCTTAAGGAGCAATCTTTGCCAGATCATGTTAAAACTAAATTGCTGGATGCTCCCTTAAATCAGGACTGCCTGTTTGGCGACAAAGCAGAATAAGTTCTTAAAAAGATGGAGGAAAAAGCTAAATCTATGCAAACTGTTAAAGATTTCTTACAAGTGCAGCCTCCTAGATTTAGTAGGCATTGGCCCTCAAAAAATCGGTCCTTTCCTGCCTCTTCCAAGCCTTCTCATTTCAAACCCAGAACCAGCAGAACACCCAGGCTTCAGTCCCAGGGTACACACAGGACTAAGCAGTGGGGTGCTCCCACTTCCAAATCAGGGAGTAGTAAGACTCCTTCCTATGGTAAGCTGTCTCAATGACTTAACTTTAAAACTTCCAAGCACTTCTCAACTGACTCCTCCTTTAGGGGGAACGATTGATTTTCAAGCAAAAACTGGGAACTCATTACCCAGGACAAATGGGTTTTAAACATCGTTTCCCAAGGATGCATATTTCACTTCCACACGTTACCAACCCCAAATGGTTGGCCAGATCTACCCCCAAATCAGTGGGCAGAGGCTCAAAAGCAAGTACTCTCTCTCTTAAGATTAAAGGCTATTCAGACTGTACCAGAAGAGGAAAAGAGACAAGGTTTCTACTCAAGACTTTTCCTGGTACCCAGAAAAGACAACTCATGGCGTCCTATCCTGGACCTGTCTATCCTAAACACTTTTTTGGTGATGCCAAAATTCAAGATGCTAACTCTTCACCAGTTGCTTCCCAGGATAGGCAAAGATGCCTGGTTGTCAGCACTGGATTTAAAGGAAGCCTACCTGCACATCCCAATCAGGGAATCTTGCAGAAAATGCCTATGCTTCAAAGCAGGCTGCATGCACTATCAGTTCTTTGCACTGCCCTTTGGCTTATCTACTGCGCCCAGGGTATTCACAAAGTGCCTAGCTCCAGTCATTGCATTTTGCAGGCAAAGAAATATTCAAATATACCCATACCTAGACGATTGTCTAATTCAGGCAGAAAGCCAGGGCATACTTCTGAATCTTTGGCATTTGTACAAAAGGTGTTAACTTGTCTGGGGTACACCATAAACGAAAAGAAATCACATCTGGTACCCTGTCAACAAATTATATTCCAACGAAAACCAAGACTCGACCAATAAGTGTACTGCTTCACGTAAAACACCTTAATAGCGGAACATGTTTATTGCGAGTACAGAGAACACAAAACTTTTTAATAAAACAAAGTTGATAAAATACAAATTAGATGTTAAGCGCTTTCACTCATTACATAGAGCTTCATCAGAACATCCTTCAACTAATAAAAGCATTGTTTAAATACAAAAACTGGCGCCAAAAACACATCAACTGTTGCTCCTTTCTTAAAGAGATACTACTACATAACATAACTTAAATTCATCAGTGTTCTGTTAAATAAATATTGCACACTTAATAAACTTCCTAATAAATAAAGCAGTTAAAAACATTTTTATAAATATTAATAAATATTAATAAAAACGTTTGTATAAGAATCATAATGATATTACATTACTAAGACCAAAAACAAATAATATTAAAAATAAATTCCTTGTATGTTTTAGTGTGTCTGTATGAAACAATGCATGATGTAAAAGTGTATATGTACAAATAAATCATTTTATAAAGCTATATTGAAAATGCATAAGGGACTTTTTTGCTAATGTGTTAAAAACTGTGTTGAAAATAAATATATGTATGTATGTATAACAATAAATATAAATATGACAGCTATTTATATGTATATGTATTATTTATGTATGTTTATATACACATATACTACAAAAATCATTCAGTTAGTAAACAAATAAATATGTACATTCTAAATATAATGAATTTATTTAATTTATATGAGCTCATTTATACTTATCTAGGGTCTAATTCAAGAATTGGCTTGCAGGAAATAAATTCATTTAAACCTGGTAAGTTTGCGGCATTAAGATAGAGTTGCCACCAAACCTCCTTAAAACTTAATAGTTTCTTTGGATCCCCTCCCTTAGGATTATTTTGTATAATATCCAAAATGCCAAATTTAAACTCATGTTCAGCCCCCATTTTTTCTACATGTCTAGATATCGCATTAGTACCATCTTTCCTAGATATACAGTAGATATGATCATAAATTCTTTTTTTGAAATTCCTTTCTGTTTTACCGACGTAATAACTAGGGCATGCTGCACATTTGGCGATATATATCACCATCCTAGTGTTGCAATTTCCCTTTTTCAGCTTAATGACTGTTTTATAATTATTAAAAATACTTAATGTATGTGTTTCTAAGATGTATCTACACTGATTACATGTGCCACACTTTCTGGTACCATCAAAATTATTGTCTCTCTTTTTTTGATTACTATTAATCTGGTAATCACAAGAATTTTGTTCTAGTAATTTCTTGATGTTATCTCCCATTTTGTATACCATGCCTGGTCTTTTACCTACTATTTTCTCCAAATTATGTTCAGAATCTAATAAAAAACAAAATTTATTGATGATCTCCACAATTTTATCGGACATTGGACAGTATGTTAGGATTAAAGATCTCTGATGCGTCATTCCATCAAAGTTTTTAATGTTACTATTCTTTCAACTAGAATTTAATTTTTTGTTGTTGACTACTGTTCCTAATAGGGGTTTATATTTCTTACCCCATTCATTTGCCACATACATTCCTATGTTTTGCAACATTGATAGGAGGTAGCCCCTCTCCTTAAACAATTTTATGATAAAATTAATCTCTTCCTGCATTGTCAAATAGTCCAAAGTCATGCGAGTGGCACGGATACATTGCCCTTTACATATGTTCTGTTTTAATTTAGTAGGATGAAAACTGTCATAAGCCAAATAGTCATTGGAAAAAGTCTCTTTCCTGTATATCCTGGATCTCAATTCACCATAGTGTACGTATATATAAGTATCTAGATATGCTATCCCCTCATTACTCTTGGTGAATGTAAATTTTAAAAAGTTACTACTATTGTTCAAAAACTCAATAAAAGTATCCAATTTGTCATTAGAACCACTGCATAAAATATAAATGTCATCCAAGAATCCCGAATAATGGAGAATTTTACTAAAATGAGCACTGGAGAAGAGATGAGTTTCTTCCCAGTCCATCATAACCAAATTGGCGAAAATGGGAGCACATGCTGCCCCCATCGCCACACGTCTGTTTGACATGTTCTCCCTCGAAATATATAAAATTATTGTCCAAAACCAAAGTCATGAGTTCCATAATAAGACAAATTTCATCCCATTTCATACTCGTGTATTTATGAATACTGTTAGAAAACGCTTCCAGTCCCTCGATTTTGGGAATACTGGAAAATAAATCAATAACATCTATGGTGACAAAATAATATTCCTTTTTCCATTTGTTAACAGGGTATTTACTTAAAAATTCCCAGGAGTCTTTCACCATGTGAGGGATATTGTCATATACTGACTTAAGTTTGGTATCTATATATTTCCCTATATAATATGTTTTTAAACGGTTACCAGACACTATAGGCCTAAAAGGGGGGTCAGAAGTACTCTTATGTATCTTTGGTATTCCTATAAAACTGGCCAGGATGGGAAATTTAACCTTTAAATAATCATAAACTTTGTTAGATATTCTTCCATCTATCAAAAATTCCTCTAAATATGAATCAGTTCTCTGATGAGAAATGTTCACTTCATTGATAGAGATAGATTCATAATTTCCTGAATCGTACAGTATGTCGTACATTTTCATAATGTATTGAATCTTGTCATAAATAACCACCCCACCCCCTTTATCAGGTTTCATAACTCTAACCTGAGAATTCTTCTTTAAAGCTTCTAATGTTTCTCTCTCTTTGTGAGTTAAATTGTTGTCAACCTTTATCATCGTTTTGTCACGATGTAAAGTATATATTTCTTTAGCTACAATTTTCTCAAAAACATCAACTCTGGGGTGGTATGGTGGAATGAATGTACTTTTACATTTCAATTCAGTATCATTGGTCTGATTCTCTCCCCCCTCGTTGTTTTTTATAGGCTCGTTTAAAACAGGTTTGTTGTTTAAAAAAATATACTTAGATTAATTTTCCTTGTAAATTTTTTAAGCTCACATAAACAATTAACTAATTTAAAACTAGGGGTGGGTATAAATTTCATGCCTTTGGCTAATACCTTAAAATAACTACTATTAATTTCTAAATTTGAAAAGTTATATATTTTGAAATTATCATAAGTATATGTATTGTTTTCCACTGTAATTCCTTTGTTTATCTCTTCTACTGATTTTGAACAATTGAATGTGTCTGACTCTATTGGTCCCAGTTTCCTAACTTTTAAGGGGGCTTTAAGCTTAGCATAAGATTTAATAGAGATAGTTGTCGGTTTGAAGACACCTTCAGAAACCGAAGGCCTGTCCAAAATCTCCGGATCACCGTCAGGGTTGGCGTCCGAGGGGTGAGATGGAACCGGCTCCTGAGGCCCAGCTGATTCGGTCTGGGAGGCCATCAGAATTTCTAAATCAGCGGTAGTCAGGGGCTGCGTAGGCGCCTCGCTGAAAACCGGAGAACCGGCGGCAGGCCTTGCTGAGGCCTCGGTATCTGGTTTTGGCCTTGGTTGCCTGTCCTTATCCTTGCGTTTTTTAATCATTGCTGATGTCGGTTGCTCCGACGACATGCTATAGTTAAATTTTCTGCCAAAATAATGTCGGGCGAAATCTGCCCAACGCTTGATTGTACGTTTGTTGAACCTAGCACAAAACCGACAACCAGAGACGTCGTAGTCTGGGCCTAGGCAAGGAATACAATAAGAATGAAAATCCTTATGAGGTATTTGCTTCCCACAAGAAATGCAATTATTAACTTTGTCTGACATTGGTCTGAGGCAAGAAAAGTTTCCCCAACGGGGTACTTAGCTTTAGAGAAGACTTCAGGCTGAAATTCAATTCGAAAATCTCAGGAGCTAGCCGACTGGCACTTGCGAACTGCTTCTGCTTCGGGCACCGCGCGGCAAGAAAGACTGAAGAAAATGGCGTCGGCTGCCTCTTTTATCCCCCTGTCGCACTGACATCAGGGAAGAAGCGACGACAACTGACGCCGGACCAAGACTTTGGGATTCGGCCGACTGCGGGACAGCCTGACGGCAGGATAACCCAAGTATGATGACTGCAGCAGTATAACACGATGAACATCAGTGATGTTTGTATGTCTTTACTATTAATTGTCCTGGAAGAATGTGGTCCTTGAAGGCTGTCAGAGCATTCTGTACAGCTAACATTTCTTTTTGATTGAAATGCAGGTGCATAGCACTTGGGTTTCATTTGTCCTGAATGCACTTCCCTGCCAGCTGAGCCCCCCATGCATAGTCTGATGCGTCTGTTGTTAGGGTTTGGGTGGCAGGGGTTAGAGTGAATGGTAGTCCCTTGTTTTGGTGGCAAGCCTCTGCCCACCAAAGGAATTCTAACCATCTGCAAGGTATGATAGGAATCATTGCTTCTAGATCCTGAGAATGTTGACACCATAGGCTTTTTAGATACCATTGCAGTTTCCTCATATGCAGTCTTGCATATGGAATTAGTAGAATGCATGAGGCCATGAACCCCAAGGCTTGCAGTTTTTGCCTTGCAGATAGCAGGGTTTTTGTGGCCACTAGTTTGAAGTAAGTTATCAAATTAATTTGTTTCTCTGGTGTGAGGAAAGCCATCTGGGAAGTTGTGTTCAAGCTTTCTCCCAGGAATATAATTTGTTAGTTCCAAACAAAAGTCCAACGAAAACCAAGACTCGACCAATAAGTGTACTGCTTCACGTAAAACACCTTAATAGCGGAACATGTTTATTGCGAGTACAGAGAACACAAAACTTTTTAATAAAACAAAGTTGATAAAATACAAATTAGATGTTAAGCGCTTTCACTCATTACATAGAGCTTCATCAGAACATCCTTCAACTACTAAAAACATTGTTTAAATACAAAAACTGGCGCCAAAAACACATCAACTGTTGCTCCTTCCTTAAAGAGTTACTACTACATAACATAACTTAAATTCATCAGTGTTCTGTTAAATAAATATTGCACACTTAATAAACTTCCTAATAAATAAAGCAGTTAAAAACATTTTTATAAATATTAATAAATATTAATAAAAACGTTTGTATAAGAATCGTAATGATATTACATTACTAAGACCAAAAACAAATAATATTAAAAATAAATTCCTTGTATGTTTTAGTGTGTCTGTATGAAACAATGCATGATGTAAAAGTGTATATGTACAAATAAATCATTTTATAAAGCTAATCATTTTATAAAGCTATATTGAAAATGCATAAGGGACTTTTTTGCTAATGTGTTAAAAACTGTGTTGAAAATAAATATATGTATGTATAACAATAAATATAAATATGACAGCTATTTATATGTATATGTATTATTTATGTGTGTTTATATACACATATACTACAAAAATCATTCAGTTAGTAAACAAATAAATATGTACATTCTAAATATAATGAATTTATTTAATTTATATGAGCTCATTTATACTTATCTAGGGTCTAATTCAAGAATTGGCTTGCAGGAAATAAATTCATTTAAACCTGGTAAGTTTGCGGCATTAAGATAGAGTTGCTGCCAAACCTCCTTAAAACTTAATAGTTTCTTTGGATCCGCTCCCTTAGGATTATTTTGTATAATATCCAAAATGCCAAATTTAAACTCATGTTCAGCCCCCATTTTTTCTACATGTCTAGATATCGCATTAGTACCATCTTTCCTAGATATACAGTAGATATGATCATAAATTCTTTTTTTGAAATTCCTTTCTGTTTTACCGACGTAATAACTAGGGCATGCTGCACATTTGGCGATATATATCACCATCCTAGTGTTGCAATTTCCCTTTTTCAGCTTAATGACTGTTTTATAATTATTAAAAATACTTAATTTATGTGTTTCTAAGATGTATCTACACTGTTTACATGTGCCACACTTTCTGGTACCATCAAAATTATTGTCTCTCTTTTTTTGATTACTATTAATCTGGTAATCACAAGAATTTTGTTCTAGTAGTTTCTTGATGTTATCTCCCATTTTGTATACCGTGACTGGTCTTTTACCTACTATTTTCTCCAAATTATGTTCAGAATCTAATAAAAACCAAAATTTATTGATGATCTCCACAATTTTATCGGACATTGGACAATATGTTAGGATTAAAGATCTCTGATGCATCATTCCATCAAAGTTTTTAATGTTACTATTCTTTGAACAAGAATTTAATTTTTTGTTGTTGACTACTCCTGTTCCTAGTAGGGGTTTATATTTCTTACCCCATTCATTGTCACATACATTCCTATGTTTTGCAACATTGATAGGGGGTAGCCTCTATCCTTAAACAATTTTATGATAAAATTAATCTCTTCCTGCATTGTCAAATAGTCCAAAGTCATGCGAGTGGCACGGATACATTGCCCTTTAAATATGTTCTGTTTTAATTTAGTAGGATGAAAACTGTCATAAGCCAAATAGTCATTGGAAAAAGTCTCTTTCCTGTATATCCTGGATTTCAATTCACCATAGTGTACATATATATAAGTATCTAGATATGCTATCTCCTCATTACTCTTGGTGAATGTAAATTTAAAAAAGTTACTACTATTGTTCAAAAACTCAATAAAAGTATCCAATTCGTCATTAGTACCACTCCATCAAATATAAATGTCATCCAAGAATCTCGAATAATGGAGAATTTTACTAAAATGAGTACTGGAGAAGAGATGAGTTTCTTCCCAATCCACCATAACCAAATTGGCGAAAATGGGAGCACATGCTACCCCCATCACCACACCTCACATCTGTTTGAAATGTTCTCCCTAGAAATATATAAAATTATTGTCCAAAACCATAGTCATGAGTTCCATAATAAGACAAATCTCATCCCATTTCATACTCGTGTATTTATGAATACTGTTACAAAATGCTTCCAGTCCCTCAATTTTGGGAATACTGGAAAATAAATCAGTAACATCTATGGTGACAAAATAATATTCCTTTTTCCATTTGTTAACAGTGTACTTACTTAAAAATTCCCAAGAGTCTTTCACCATGTGAGGGATATTGTCATATACTGACTTAAGTTTGGTATCTATATATTTCTCTATATAATATGTTTTTGAACGGTTACCAGACACTCTAGGCCTAAAAGGGGGGTCAGGAGTACTCTTATGTATCTTTGGTATTCCTATAAAACTGGGCAGGATGGGAAATTTAACCTTTAAATAATCATAAACTTCGTTAGATATTCTTCCATCTATCAAAAATTCCTCTAAATATGAATCAATTCTCTGATGAGAAATGTTCACTTCATTGATAGAGATAGATTCATAATTTCCTGAATCGTACAGTATGCGTACATTTTCATAATGTATTGAATCTTGTCATAAATAACCACCCCACCCCCTTTATCAGGTTTCATAACTCTAACCTGAGAATTCTTCTTTAAAGCTTCTAATGTTTCTCTCTCTTTGTGAGTTAAATTGTTGTCAACCTTTATCATCGTTTTGTCACGATGTAAAGTATATATTTCTTTAGCTACAATTTTCTCAAAAACATCGACTCTGGGGTGGTATGGTGGAATGAATGTACTTTTACATTTCAATTCAATATCATTGGTCTGATTCTCTCCCCCCTCGTTGTTTTTTATAGGCTCATTTAAAACAGGTTTGTTGTTAAAAACTATACTTAGATTAATTTTCCTTGTAAATTTGGGGGACGCCGGACCAAGACTTTGGGATTCGGCCGACTGCAGGACCACCTGATGGCAGGATAACCCAAGTGTGATGACTGCAGCAGTTTATACACTCGAACATCTACATTTATGGTAGGTACAAAACTATACTTTATGTGGTCCATAAACAAGCGGGGGGGTACCCATTCTTACCCCTCTGCAGACTAGCCATGGCTCTGTGGAACATAGCCTTGAGCTACCAAGTGCATCTACATCTGAGTGGAAACGGAACCAAAGATTTTCAACATGTTGATCAACAAATGGGGGATCCCAGATATAGACCTGTGTGCCTCCCCCCAGAACTACCATTTGGACAAATTCTGCACAAGGACTCCCCACAAACAAGCTTGGAAAGTGGATGCTCTGTCCTTCAGCTGGAAAAATCTATCAGTTTATGAATTTCGTCCTCTGCCTCTCCTCTCCAAAGTACTACTAAAGATCAAACAGGACAAACCAAGGATGATACTGATTGCACCAGACTGGCCACGCCAACACTGGTATCTCCTCTTGTGCAGTGTGTCACCGCTGGCCCCATGGCACCTACCCTGCTGTCTCAGCATGAGAGCCAGATTCTGCACCCCCAGCTTCAAACTCTGAACCTGGCAACCTGGCTGATTACCTAATCTCTCTGTTACCATCCCTCAGTAAACAAGTGTTGGATGTCATTTTGGAGGCAAGGAGGCCTAGTACTAGAAAATCTTATGCTGAAAAATGGAAAAGATTCTGTGCCTGGAACCAAACTCAAGGAATGGCCACAGCAGCGCCCAATTTGCCTCAGATTCTTCAATACTTAACTGAGATGCTTCACAAGTGACTTTCCTTTTCCTCCATCAAAATTCACGCCTGAGCCATTTCAGCTCATTACAACACAGAATCACCTCTCTTTTCTCACCCACTGCTCAAGCAGTTCCTCAGAGGGGCCAAAAACTTAAGACCACCCTGGAGAGAACCAGCTCCAGCCTGGGACCTTAATTTTGTATTGGAAAAACTTACTCTTCCTCCTTTTGAGCCAGCTGCAACTGCAGAGTTAAAATTCCTTTCTTGGAAAACAGCTTTCCTTTTAGCAATCACTTCAGCAAGAAGGGTATCTGAATTACAGGCCCTTATGGCAGTGGAGCCTTTCATCATCTTTCATGTGGACAGGGTGTCCCTCAGGACCAATCCCTCTTTCATGCCCAAGGTGGTGTCCAGTGTGGCTCTTAATCAGTCCATTCATTTGCCAACCTTCTTTTCTAATCCACAGAACAAAGGGGAAAGTATACTGCACTCCTTAGATGTGCACAGACAACTTAGATTTTACTTGGTCAGGACTAAACCTCAAAGGAAATCTGAACAACTGCTGGTGGCATTTGCTGCAGGGGCAGAGGGGAAGGCATTTCTAAATGGATAGGCCATTGCATTAATTTCTGCTATAAGCACCATGGAAAACCTATCCCACAGGGGATTAGACCCCATTCAACCAGGGCTGCATCTACTTCTACAGCCTTTCTCAGAGGTGTCCCTACCAGAGACATCCTAGAAGCTCCTACCTGGAGTTCTGTACATACTTTCACCAAGCATTACCATTTGCCAATTTTCTCTAAATCCAGAGCTGGCTTTGCCACTGCAGTCTTGCAGGTCCTTATAGCTGGTCCTAATGCTATCTAAATTCCTCCTCCCATCCTTTGCTTTGGCAGTCTACCCAAATGTGATGAATGCAACAGTGAAACACGAAGAACATAGTACAGTTGTGTACACTTACCATAAATGTATATGTTCGAGTGTATTCACTGTTGCAGTCCTGGTTACCCTCCCTCCAGCCCCCTGAGTTCTTTTGGCTATACCTGTATTCTCCTCTACTATACTTAAAAGCTTTTTGGTGGATTTCCTTTTTTTGTTGGAGGTATAACCTTGTATATTTATATTTAATTGCTTCCCATTAAGTGGGGCACCTAACATCTGGGCCAAAAAAAACTGATGTAATGGCGTCGGGGGCAAGAAAAACTGTTGTAATGGTGTTGGCTGCATGCTTTATACCCCTGATACCTGACGTCATGGAAGATGAAACAGCAACCGACGCAGGACCCAAGACTTTGATAATCAGGCCGACTGAGGGCTACTGCAAGCAGATAACCCAAATGTGATGACTGCAGCAGTGAATACACTCGAACATCTACATTTATGGTAAGGGTACACAACTGTACTTTTTGATGCTTTAGAAGCATCTTACAGGGCTGCTGTCACTGGGTCTGTTCTTAGAAGGCATGCTTGGCTGAAGGAACAAATCTTGCCAGACCATGTCAAAGCAAAATAACTAGATGCTCCATAAAATCAAGAATGTTTGTTTGGCACAAAAACAGAAGAAGTTCTTAAAAAGATGGAGGAAAAAGCTAAATCTGTGCAAACTGTTAAAGATTTTTTACAGGTGCAGCCACCTAGATTCAGTAGGCATTGGCCTTTAAAAAACTGGTCTTTTCTAGTCCCTCCCAGGCCTTCTTAGTCCAAACGCAGGGGCAACAGACCACAAAGACTACAGTCTCAGGGTATACACAGATCTAAACAATGGAGTGCTCCCACCCCAAGAACAGGGAGTGGTAAGCCACCCTCTTATGGAAAAAGTTCACAATGACTTCTCCTGCATCCTTCCCAGCCATGCCCAAGTACTTGCACCCCTAGGAGGAAAACTCGCTCTACATGCAAAAAAATGGGAATATATTACCCAGGACCGTTGGGTCTTAAACATTGTATCCCAGGGATACAGATTCTACTTCCATTCACTGCCAACCCCAAGCGGATTGCCAGACCTTCCCCCAAACCAGTGGGTAGAGGCACAAAAGCAAGTACTTTCTCTTCTCAGTACCAAGGCTATTCAGCCTGTCTCAACAGAGCAAAAGGGACAGGGTTTCTACTCCAGACTGTTTCCGGTGCCCAGAAAAGAAAACTCTTGGCGCCCTATCCTGGATCTGTCAATTCTCAGCGCCTTCCTGATGGTACCAAAGTTCAAAAGGCTTACACTCCAACAGCTGCTGCCTATGCTATCCAAGGACTCCTGGCTGGTCACCCCAGATTTAAAAGAAGCTTATCTACACATCCCCATAAGGGAATCTTGCAGGAAATATCTACGTTTCAGGGCAGGCTCTATGCACTATCAGTTCTCTGCACTTCCCTTTGGCTTATCTACTGCGCCCAGGGTGTTCAAAAAGTGCCTGGCTCCAGGCATTGCATACTGCAGGCAGAGAAACATTCAAATTTACCCATACTTGGATGATTGCCTGATTCAGGCGGACAGTCAGGAATTGCTACTTCAGCACCTGATATTTGTAAAGAGACTCCTAATTTCTCGGGGGTATACCATCAATGAAAAGAAATCACATCTGGTACACAGCCAAGAAACTGTATTCCTGGGAGCAAGCTCGAACAGAACTTCCCAGATGGCATTCCTCACTCCAGAAAAGCAGGTTTATTTGACAAATTACTTCAAACTACTGGCCACCGAAGCCCAGCTATCTGCAAGAAAAATACTGCAAGCCCTAGGATTCATGGCCTCATGCATTCTCCTAATTCCATATGCAAGACTGCATATGAGGAAACTTTAATGGTACTTAAAAAGTCTCTGGTGTCAACATTCTCAGGACCTGGAAACAGTGATTCCAGTCTTTCCTTGTCTAAGGATAGAGTTCCTTTGGTGGGCAGAGGCCTGCAACCACAACAAGGGACTCCCTTTCACTCAACCCCCCCCTCCACCCAAACCCTGACAACAGACGCATCAGACTATGCATGGGGGGCTCACATGGCAGGCAACTGGAGCCCTGGACAAATGCACCTGCAGATCAATCAAAAAGAAATGTTAGCTGTACAGAATGCACTGACCGCCTTCAAATACCTTATCCGTCCAGGACAACTCTTGATAAAGACAGACAACACCACAGTTGTGGTACATAAACAAGCAGGGGGGAACTCATTCCTACCCACTCTGCAGATTAGCCATGGCTCCGTGGAACACAGCTTTGAGCAACCAAGTGCACCTGCATGCTCTATTTCTGCCAGGCAAACAAAATTCACTGGCAGATGACTTAAGCAGAAATCTAATGGACCCGCACGAGTGGAAACTGGAACCCAATTCATTCAAGCTTCTAATCCGCAGGTGGGGGACACCAGAGATGGATCTCTTTGCTTCCCTCCAGAACCATCAGTTGAGCAAATTTTGCACCCGAACTCCCCACAGCCAAGCATGGAAAGTGGATGCCCTATCCTTTACATGGGAAAACCTCTCAATCTGTGCCTTTCCCCCTCTGCCCCACCTCTCGAAAGTACTACTCAAGATCAAACAGGACAGGCCAAGGACCGTCCTCATTGCACCGTACTGGCCATGCCAGCAGTGGTACCCACTTACACAATCTGACAGTGCCACCCTGGCACTTGCACCAGACCCCCTCTCTGCTGTCCCAGCAGGAGGGCCAGATTTTGCATCCTCAGCTGCAAACCCTGAACCTAGCAGCCTGGCTTATTCCCTGAATACATCACCAGCAACCCTCAGCAAACAGGTGCTGGATGTCATCCTTGAGGCCAGGAGGCCTTGTACTAGGAAATCTTATTCAGAAAAGTGGAAAAGATACTGTTCTTGGAGCCAGTCTCAGGGAAAGGACACAGCCGTGCCCACCTTACCTCAAATCCTAGATTATGTAGCAGAGCTGCTCCACAAAGGCCTATCCTTCTTGTCCATTAAGATTCATGCCCCTGCCATCTCAGCCCATTACAATATTGAGCCACCCCACTTCTCTCACCCTCTGGTCAAACAGTTCCTGAAAGGAACTAACAATTTAAGACCCCCGAGGAGAGCTCCCACTCCTGCCTGGGACCTTAACTTTGTACTAGAGAATATCACATTTCCCCCTTTTGAGCCTGCTGCTACAGCAGAGTTAAAATTCCTCTCTTGGAAAACAGCCTTACTTCTAGCCATCACTTCAGCAAGAAGAGTGTCTGAGTTACAGGCCTTTATGGCTGTGGAACCCTTCATTATCTTCTCTGCGGACAGGGTTTCCCTCAAGACTAACCCATCATTTATGCCCAAGGTGGCATCCAGTGTGGCTTTAAACCAATCCATCCATTTACCAACATTTTTTCCTAATCCTCAGAATAAAGGGTAAAGAATCCTGCACTCCTTGGATGTGCACAGAAAGCTTACGTTCTACCTTGACAGCACTAAACCGTTCAGAAAATCTGACCAGCTGCTAATCAGCTTTGCTACAGGGGCAGAGGGCAAGGCCATTTCAAAACAAACCATCTTCAAATGGATAGCACATTGCATCCATTTCTGCTACAAGTACCATGGAAAACCCCAGGGAATCAGAACCCATTCCACTAGGGCTACCTCAACCTCTACAGCATTTCTTAGGGGAGTCCCTACCAGGGATATCATGGAAGCTGCAACCTGGAGTTCAGTACACACCTTCACCAAGCATTACCACTTGCCTATCTTTTCTAAATCCAGAGCTGGATTTGCTACTGCAGTCTTACAAGGCCTGCTAGCCAGCCCTAATACTTCTTGACTGCCTCCACCCTTCCTCAGCTTTGGGAATCAACCCAAGTGTGATGACTGCAACAGTGAAACACGAAGAACATAGTACACTTGTGTACACTTACCATAAATGTAGATGTTCGAGTCTATTCACTGTTGCAGTCCTGGTTACCCACCCTCCAGCCCCCTGACTTTTCTATACTTTCTACCTATCCTCTTTTTTGGCCATATCTTATGGCAATGGTATTTACTTTTTACTGGAGGTGTTCCACACCTTGTAATTGCTTACTATTTTGGGGGATCCTGACATCTGGGGCAAGAAAAACTGATGTAATGGTGTCGGCTGTGTGTTTTATACCCCTGACGACCTGACGTCATGGAAGAGGCAACAGCATCTGACACACAAATCCCAAGACTCTGGTATTCGGGCTAACTGAGGGCTACCTGCAGGCAGATAACCCAAGTGTGATGATTGCAACAGTGAATACACTCGTACATCTACATTTGTGAGAATTCAGGACTCTCCAAAAATAAGAACCACAGAAATACTGGTCGAAGAAGGAAACAATCCGTGCAGCTTGCAATTGGCAGAAAGTGAAATGCACAAACACAAATACTGTGCACTGTAAATGCAATGGTGAAATATCACTCAAAAAAACCCAGCAAAATAGCGTAATAAACTTTACTCAATAAACGCTTTCGTCAGAGACGTCTTCAGAATACATTTAAAAATCCACCATAACTATTTAAATAATGTCACCAATAATTAACATCCAATCATTCAATAAAAATAAAAGTTCTCTTAAAAAGACATGCTACTTAAAAAATCTCATTACTACATTTTTGTCAATGGATAATTTGTTGTTTTTTAAAAAACATTTAATATTGATTGAGTCATTTAGACCGGGGGGTTTATCTGATCTTAATCTTATTTGCCAAAGAGTCTCCCTCTGTTCGACATAATTTTTGAAATCACCCCCCCTCAAATCTGATTGACAAACTTCTAGTACTGAAAAAAGAAATTTTTTAAAATTATGACAAACTAGAGAATGCTTAAATAAGGCATTATTTGTATCCTTACTTTTAATGCTATACAGATGTTCACGGATTCTAGTCTTTAAACATCTAGTTGTCATACCTATATAAAATGAGGTGCAACTACTACAAAAACATATATATATCACACCTTTGGTGTTACAGTTAACATGCTGTGGTACCTCAAAAGTTCTATCCATGGTGTCTATCACTACATAAGGCCCTTGCAAAATAAACCTGCACATATTGCATCCAAGGCAAGGAAACATACCCTTCATTCGTGTGGTGCTGACTTCTAAAACTTTACTATGGCCGTTGCTTTCTAAAGCTCTCTTGATGTTATAAGTATTCCTCAATACAAAATTGGGCTGTTCCCCTACTATTTTACTGATGTCAAGGTTCCCCTGTAAAATGCTCCATTTTTTTCTCAAAATTTGTTTAATATGTTCACTATCTATGGTCATGTCTAAAGAACAGACCACTTTTTTACATGTGTCGTCATTTAATTTTCCTAAACTAAAAAAACTATCTTTGTTGTTTAATATGGCCTGAAAGTGAGTATTACGTTTTTCCAACACTTCTTTCTTTATTTTTTCCAAAAGCAAGGTGTTATATCCCCTATTTATGAACATTTTTGTAATAAAATCCACTTCCTCATGAAAATCACTGTCTTTTGTGGTCATTCGACTTGCTCTTATGAATTGTCCTTTTGGTATATTCTTTATTGTGTGGGTTGGATGTCCACTTTTAAAATGCAAGTAGCTATTAGTAAAAGTTTCTTTTCTAAAGATGCAACTATGAAATCTTGATTCTGACAAATCCCACCAAAAGAAAATATCTCAGAAGTTTATTTTCAAACCTATTTCTCCCTTAGTGAATTTCAAAAATTCAACTGTGTTGTTAATAACTTTAAGAAATTGAAGAACTGTGTCATTATTTCCTTCAATAATAAATACCAGGTCATCCACAAATCTGTAATATAATGAAATATTAAAGATATTTTTTATGGGTTTAAGGAATTCTTCTTCCCACCATGACATTATATAAAATGTTACTCTCATCAAATTCTTTAAGTTTTTCTAAAGAATTTGATGAGAGTAACATTTTTGATCCCACTCAACACATTATTTTTTAGTTTGGACGTTGTTTCTCTATATACATGTATCCCCCATGAGGAAGGGGTTGAAGCTATACGACAGTTCTTAAGTAAAAATAAAAAATATGAAACCGGACAGATTTCTACAATTTGTAGGTTCCTGGACATTTTATTACATCATAATTATTTTATTTTTGGTGACATCTATTACAGACAAAGAAGAGGGGTGGCCATGGGGTCACCAGCTGCTCCCTCGTATGCCAATCTTGTAATGTCATGGTGGGAAGAAGAATTCCTTAAACCCATAAAAAATATCTTTAATATTTTATTATATTACAGATTTGTGGATGACCTGGTATTTATTATTGAAGGAAATAATGACACAGTTCTTCAATTTCTTAAAGTTATTAACAACACAGTTGAATTTTTGAAATTCACTAAGGGAGAAATAGGTTTGAAAATAAACTTCTTAGATATTTTCTTTTGGTGGGATTTGTCAGAATCAAGATTTCATAGTTGCATCTTTAGAAAAGAAACTTTTACTAATAGCTACTTGCATTTTAAAAGTGGACATCCAACCCACACAATAAAGAATATACCAAAAGGACAATTCATAAGAGCAAGTCGAATGACCACAAAAGACAGTGATTTTCATGAGGAAGTGGATTTTATTACAAAAATGTTCATAAATAGGGGATATAACACCTTGCTTTTGGAAAAAATAAAGAAAGAAGTGTTGGAAAAACGTAATACTCACTTTCAGGCCATATTAAACAACAAAGATAGTTTTTTTAGTTTAGGAAAATTAAATGACGACACATGTAAAAAAGTGGTCTGTTCTTTAGACATGACCATAGATAGTGAACATATTAAACAAATTTTGAGAAAAAACTGGAGAATTTTACAGGGGAACCTTGACATCAGTAAAATAGTAGGGGAACAGCCCAATTTTGTATTGAGGAATACTTATAACATCAAGAGAGCTTTAGAAAGCAACGGCCATAGTAAAGTTTTAGAAGTCAGCACCACACGAATGAAGGGTATGTTTCCTTGCCTTGGATGCAATATGTGCAGGTTTATTTTGCAAGGGCCTTATGTAGTGATAGACACCATGGATAGAACTTTTGAGGTACCACAGCATGTTAACTGTAACACCAAAGGTGTGATATATGTATGTTTTTGTAGTAGTTGCACCTCATTTTATATAGGTATGACAACTAGATGTTTAAAGACTAGAATCCGTGAACATCTGTATAGCATTAAAAGTAAGGATACAAATAATGCCTTATTTAAGCATTCTCTAGTTTGTCATAATTTTAAAAAATTTCTTTTTTCAGTACTAGAAGTTTGTCAATCAGATTTGAGGGGGGGTGATTTCAAAAATTATGTCGAACAGAGGGAGACTCTTTGGCAAATAAGATTAAGATCAGATAAACCCCCCGGTCTAAATGACTCAATCAATATTAAATGTTTTTTAAAAAACAACAAATTATCCATTGACAAAAATGTAGTAATGAGATTTTTTAAGTAGCATGTCTTTTTAAGAGAACTTTTATTTTTATTGAATGATTGGATGTTAATTATTGGTGACATTATTTAAATAGTTATGGTGGATTTTTAAATGTATTCTGAAGAAGTCTCTGACGAAAGCGCTTATTGAGTAAAGTTTATTACGCTATTTTGCTGGGTTTTTTTGAGTGATATTTCACCATTGCATTTACAGTGCACAGTATTTGTGTTTGTGCATTTCACTTTCTGCCAATTGCAAGCTGCACGGATTGTTTCCTTCTTCGACCAGTATTTCTGTGGTTCTGACTTTTGCGGTATTTATTTGGTTGTTGACTCTCCAAAAATAGTTGTGGTGACCCCCCCCCTTTGGCCTAGGCAATATTGCGTCTCCCTTCTTCTATGGAATTGGTCAAGAGCAACTGTTACAAGTTTCCTCTGTATCTAGATCTGCACACACAACACAGGAGGAGTTTGATGCACCCCACTTTAAAACATCTTAAATTATCTGCTGGGAGTCTGATGCCTTTTAGGCACTTTTTTTTTTTTTTTTAGAGAGAATGTGTACTGCAAGTACTAAAGGAAGTAAGAAGTCCTGCTACTAGAAAACCATATCTTAACACATAGAACAATTTTCAAGTTGGTGTCTACCCAATAAGCAGAGCCCTATCTGGGATTGTATCACTGGTGTTCAAATATTTGTGTGAGTTATTACCATCTGACCTTTGTACTGCAAGGTACATCTTGCAGCCAATTCATTATGTCTGCCCATGGATTCTTGTCTTTTCTCAATGTTTCAATATTTAAAACAGTTTATGATGAAGCTATGCACATTAGTGATAGGAGTGTTTCATCTGAGATCATGTTGCAAACAGTTTACTATCCAAATATGGAAAATCAAAACAATTTTCTACTTTTTGTTCAAATCTGTTATCCAGATTTGGTAATACAGAATTACCAAAATGTTGGAAATGGTAACCATGGAATCGACATTCAAACACAATGGAAGTTCCAATGTCAAAATTCTGTGTTGCCGGTAACATTTTTGCAGGGAGGCAAGCCCCCTTGCGCACCCCCTGCATATTTTATATTCCAACTTCGAGCTCACATTACAGTGAGGAAAAGGGTAAATTTCCTGATTCCCCCTGTAGTGTGATCTGTTATCAGAACAACGATCCCACATTAGCGAATGCACACAAGCGTTCTCTGATGAGGATTCAAACATTTCCGGATTGTCATTACGGAAACTGGACAACACACAGTCAGCCATCCCAGTTCCGCATAAGTGCTGTTCCACATTTTGATAGTAAACTGTTGCAAACTGGTTGCTCCCTCCTAGGATCTTAACTTTCTGCTGGAAGGTTAACCATATCTCCATCTGAACCTGCACATTGGGCAGCTTTAAGGTTCATTACATGGAAAACTATTGTCTTTGCTGTGACATCTGCTAGACGAGTATCCAAGTTGCTAGCTCTTTTGGTGGGTTAATCCTATCTGGTCTTCATTTGGGATAAGAGTATCAGGAAGAAGAAATCCCTCATTCATGCTCAAAGTTATTTCAGTGTTCTTTGAATAAGGCTATCAGTCTCCCAGTGTTGTATTTTAACCCTCAGAACCTTGGAGACAATGGTGTTGTTAGGCATACTCTTTGTTCTTTACTGAGTACAATTTTCTAGATATTACTTTTGTCTACAGCTGTCTAAATGAATGCCTCTGATAAGAGTTACATAGATTGAAAAATATATGATCTGAAGTAGTTAACTTCATTTGCTCTGCAACCTGTGGGTATCGGATCCGACTCGGATCCGAGCCGGCAGCTTTCCAAGCTAATAGATCCAAGCTCCTTCCCCTACCCATAATGCCCTGCCATCTCCCTCTAACCCTCAGATCTCGTTTGCCGCAGCTTCCATAAGCTTCTCTAGAATGAGCTCCGAGCAATAGTACTGTAGGTCAGTCTTTAAAAACTTATTTTCTGTCAGATTTTTCCTTTTCTTGGTGTGTATGAACTCCCCCTATATTTTGTAGTCTTTGTTGGGTAGTCCTCTTGTTTTTTAGTTGTTAGTTTTATTCCCCTCCCCCCTCTGCGTGTGTGAAGGTGTGCACTTGTGGGCCTACTTTTCTTTATCCTTTTACAATGGCTGAAGGCCCTAAAGCCATTTTCTCAAAATGTACCGAGTGTGGCCATAAGCGCTCTCCAGCAGATGGTCACACTCGGTGTGTCCTTTGCCTGGGGGTTGACCACCTTTCTTCGGGCTGTACCATCTGTGCAGCCTTCAACCCCAGGGCTTTGAAGGATAGGAGGTCGAAGCTCATTCTGGCGGGCCTTCTGCCCCCAGACTCTGTTTCTTCCACCTCGGTGGTGCCGGCTGCGGCTGCCCCACCTGTCGCTCCTGATCCCCTGGCCGGGACTCAACCTCCCACTTTGGCCCAGGAGGAAAGGGAAAGTAGAAAAAAAGAGAGGAAAGAGAGAGAAAGAGAGAAGGAAAGGCACCGGAGCCATAAAAGGCAGTCCGAATCCACCTCTTTGGCACCACCGTCTAAAAAGCTCGCCTCTCCCCTTAAGGTCTCCAGGCCTTCCCCCTCTCTGCTCCATTCTCCACGATTCTCCCCGGAGCCGGAGGAGGAGACCCAGTCGCCTTCGAGGTCATCCAGGCGGCCTTCCTGGCCGGCTTCGGTGGCCTCATCTACATCCACCAGAAGCTTGTCAGATGCTGATATGGACCGGATGATGAGTCGATTTCTTCAGGCCCAGATGCAGATGGGAGTGTTCTTGCCCCCCCCCCTGCTGGGGGGGGGAGCTCGACACCTTTTTTCACCCCAATCGCTCCTTCTCCGACCCGCTTTCGGTGCTCGGAGCTTTTGGATCCGACTAGCTTCGGAGCCGGGGTAATGTCGGCGCTGACAGTGCTTCCTACTTCGGCGCCGACTGTACCCTTGACTCTGTCTGATCCATTTTCGGATCCGAGCTCTCGGGGCCGTGAGCTGAACGTCAGATCCGAGAGGGCCAGTGGACCTTCGGCTCCGTTGGGGCACATTACCCTTTCGGATCCGGTCAGGTCACCTTCGGTGCTGATCCGCACGTCGGATCCGAGGGGAATGCTTTTGGATCCAAGGGAAAGCAGGTCCCTCTTGGCATTCAACGTCGTGGAGAGGGTCCTCTCAAGGTATTCGAGGCCCCAGGCTCTTGCTTCGGATCCACCTGCCATTCCCACTCATACGGGCCTATCCTCCATCATCCAGCCCCAGGGACAGCCTGCGCCTATGTCCCAGATTGTTCCCATAGGGGAACAGGACATCGTTGGTAAGGCCTCTTCGGACAGCCCCCCCAAGGAGGTTCCTCACAAATGGAAGTGCAAGAGGAGGCACTTGGAGTCACCCGAGTCCCTCAGAGAGGACACGGACTTGGAAGAAGGGGAAGGTTCCCCAAGGTCACCCCCCGAAGACGTCTCCTTCGGAGACATCATGGAAATGTTACGCATTAGAGGGAGTGGTCTGCCCAAAAACCTTCCTCGGATGAGTCTGTGTTTCTGGAGGCGTTTGACACAGGCCCATCTACCTCTTGGGTGTCCCCTCCCGCTGATCCCCTGGTAGACCTCATTACTACGAGGGCATGGAAGGAACCGGACACTGTTGAACCAATTCCTAAGAGACCGGACAGGATCCTCAGCCCTTCCACGGACAGGACAGTTTGGAGCAAGGGTGCCCCAGTGGATGCCATTGTGGTGGCGGCTGCCACTAAAAAGGAATTAGCACAGGAGAGTTCCTCGGTGCATCCTCCGGACAAGGAGTCTCGGATGATGGACCGTTTGGGAAAGCGGATGTTCTCTTCAGTGAACTTCTCTGTAAGGTCACTGAATTATATGGCACATGTGATTAGGCTGCAGCGAGACCTGATTAAAGAGTACGCTGCGTCACCCCCAGAGTCCATGTCGGCCGAGGACAAGCGTACCTTCTCGGCTTGAATGGCACTCTCAAGTCAATCACCAACACGTCTATGTGGCTCCTTTCCCATGCTACAGAGGGCGCAGCTAGAGCTAGTGGAACAGGCGTCGTCTTACTTAGACCAGACTAGCTCCATCTCTGCGACTTTGCGGAACCCTTCAAGGCGTCCTTCGTGAACGCCCCCTTCGATGGTTCCACACTCTTTGGCAAAACCGTCCGCGATACACTTCTCCAGAGCGAGAAAGACGGGAAGACGTCTGCCGTCGGGATCCGCTTCTCGGCTCCTCAGAGGTCCTATTCTAGGAACCAAAGTGGACAGAAGAAGATGTGATTCCGGAAAGCTCAACAATCCCGTTTCGCTCCGGATACCTCGTCCTTCAGAGGCAGAGGAGGACAGGGTGGATGCCGGCAGAGGGGAGAACCTTTTTCGGATTGACCCGCGCAACAGCCCTGAGGGGTTGCCCGACTGCTCCTGTCTGGAGGCAGTCGGGGGGGGGGGCGCTTCTTGGAACACCTGGTGAAATGGGAGTTTATCACAACAGATTGCTGGGTGCTCCAAATCATATCCAGAGGATATTCAATCCCCTTCCTATCACCCTCCCCGAGCAGCAAATCTCCCCGATGTCCCACCCGATCAGAGGGAGGCAGCAGCATCAGAAATCTTAGGGCTGCTAAGAAAAAGAGCCATCCAGCACGTCCCCCCCCCCCCCGAACAATCCAGATCAGGCTTTTACTCCAGGTTCTTTCTGGTGCCAAAAAAGACGGGGGACTTACGACCCATCCTCGACCTGTCAACGCTGAACCTGTCAATTGCCAAGGAAAAGTTCCGGATGGTCAGTATTCAATCCATTCTCCCACTTCTACAGGAGAACGACTGTATGTGCTCAATAGACCTCAAGGATGCGTACTACCATATTTTGATGGACGGACCATCCCGGAGGTTCCTACGCTTTTGGCTGGGAGCCAGCAATTATCAGTTCAGGGTCCTACCCTTCGGTCTCACCACAGCCCCTGGGTGTTCACCAAGGTCGTGGCAGTTGTAGGGGCCCACCTGAGGCTTCAGGGAATACAGGTATTTCCGTACCTGGATGACTGGCTCCTGACCGCCCCCACCAGGCATCAACTCTGCTCAGGCAGGGACTACTTCTTACGCCTTGCCCGCCACCTAGGGATCACGATAAATCTCCAGAAGTCCTCCCTTCAACCCACTCAGATTTTGGAATTCATAGGGACCAGGATGGACACTACTTAATCCAGAGCCTTTCTGACTACTGACAGGCTTTGCAATCTGAGCCTTCACATTCTAGATCTATTACGATCCTCAGCCCCACCAGCGGAACTAGTCCTGAGGGCCCTGGGATCTATGGCAGAGGCCATCAGTCTATCCCCCTTCGCTCGCCTCAAGATGAGGATCCTTCAGTGGACGTTACAAGTACAATGGTCCATCCTCTTTCAACCCCTGACCACACCTATTCCTCTCACCAGGATTTGCAGGGAATTGCTTCTTTGGTGGCTCCACTCCAGAGACCTTCGAGAAGGCCGCCCCTTTGTTATACCCCCTCCCCAAGTCACGGTGACCACGGATGCTTCTCTCCTCGGGTGGGGGGGGCATTGCATGGGCAGATCCGTCCAAGGCACGTGGACTTTCACAGAGACCTCACTGCATATCAACGTCCTGGAGATGAGGGCGGTGCTTCTAGCGTTGCAAGCTCTCCATCCCCTTCTCCCTCCAGGAACTATTGCACTTCAAACAGACAGCATGGCAGTAGTCTGGTACATAAACAAACGGGGGGGGGGGGATCCAGATCCTATCCACTTTGCAGGGAGGCAATGAGAGTATGGGAATGGGCGATATCCACCAACCGCTTTCTCATAGCAACGCATATACCAGGTCGGTCAAACATCTTAGCGGACAGGTTGAGTCAGACGATCCTCTCACCTTACAAGTGGTCTCTGAACCCTGCTGTAGCAAAACAAATTTTTCTCCAGTTGGGTCAACCTTGCTGCGATCTCTTTGCCTCGCCTTCGAACACAACGTGCAGCGAATTCTTCGCTCTGATTCCCCCACCAGGGGAACCCCCAGAGATGCTCTAGTTCATGCTTGGCCATCCGGTCTTCTGTATGCTTATCCTCCTCTTCCCCTGATGACAAAATTCTTGCAGAAAGCACGTCGGTTGGGGAGCAGAATTATCCTCATAGCCCCATTCTGGCCTCGCCAAACCTGGTTCCCGTACCTCCGGTCTCATCAAGTACATCCTCCTTGGATTTTGGATCCCAAACCGGATCTAATCTCTCACCCTTTAGGGTTGAAGACCCCCAGTCTGGATTGCCTGAAGCTGTCAGCTTGGTTGATCCAGTTCCCTTGATGGCTAGGACTCCCGGTATATCATCTTCAGTTAAAGCCATCCTGGTGGCCGCCCATAAACCATCCACCAGGAAGATCTACAGCAGTAAATGGAAATGTTTCTCGATCTGGGCGGAGTACAGGAACTTGGATCCCTTTATGGCTCCGATTCCAGCAGTCCTAGACTTTCTTTCACATATCTTTGATCAAGGAGCCAGTGCTTCTATTATTAAAGTTCAGTTGGCTGCTATCTCCCACTACCATGTTGGTAACAGCTCAGGGCCGCTAGCATCCTCCAAAATATGCAAGGCTTTCTTGAAAGGAACCTTTTTGTTAAGACCACCCATTAAAGATCCAGTTCCCCCATGGGATATTACCCTAGTTCTTCAAGCTCTGACTGGGCCCCCCTTTGAGCCCGCAGCTTCAGTCGATTTGAAATATGTATCATGGAAAATGGCTTTTTTGATTGCCATTACTTCTGCAAGAAAAATATCAGAGCTTCATGCTCTTTGCAGTAAACCTTCCTATATCATTTTTCATAAAGACAGGGTCTCCCTCAGAACTAATCCCTCCTTTCTTCCCAAGGTGGCTTCGGAAGTCAACATCAACCAGACCATTAATCTGCCTGTTTTCTTTCCAAATTTTCAAAATAAAGGAGAATACAGACTTCATTGTCTGGATGTTCACAGACAATTATGTTTTTACCTAAATAGAACAGCAGATCTTCGAAAATCTGACCAACTTTTTGTTTCTTTTGTGAAATCTTGTCTGGGCAAGCCAGTTAATAAGGTAACCTTAGCTGGATGGATTTCACAGTGCATTCTCCTAGCTTACAAAAGCTCTGGTCGTCCTGAGCCCCTGAGAGTGCGAGCACATTCTACCCGATCCATGGCCTCTTCTGCTGCCTTCTGGTCAAAGGTTTCCTTGGATGACATTTGCTCAGCAGCTACCTTTATTTCACACTACAAATTGGATTTGATCTCCAGAGGACGTGCATCGTTTGGCTCAGCAGTGCTCCGGAATATCCTTCCATAAGGGCCGCCCAAGTTGTTGGTAGCTGGGGACTCTGTCCCACAGGTTGCAGAGCAAATGAAGTTAACTACTTCAGATAAAGAAGTTATGTACTCGCCATAACGTTCCATCTGAGTGGGTAACTTCATTTGTTTGCAACCGGCCCGCTCTCCATCCCCCACACCCTTAGTTCTTATCTAAGAAGAAGGATATGGCTTCCTTTCTTGGACGTCATTGTATCAGTTTGGAACCACTCCTAGGTTATGGAATTCCTTATTGTCCGTTGGCAAACTCGATCTGAGGGTTAGAGGGAAATGGCAGGGCAGTATGGGTAGGGGAGGAGCTTGGAGCTCGGATCTATTAGCTTGGAAAGCTTCCGGCTCGGATCCGAGTCGGATCCGATACCCACAGGCCGCAGACAAATGAAGTTACCTACTCAGATGGAACGTTATGGTGAGTACATAACTTATTTTTTTAATTGTTTTAGAGGGAAAGTGATGCAAACATTTTTTTAAGTGTTGGGGGTGGTAAGGTGTCAAATGTTTAACTGCCAGGTGGTTTGGGGGAAGCGATAACAGCACACAAAATTATCTGGCTACACCCCTACTTGGAGAAAAGATTGCTCATACTCTTGACATGCATAGGCATTTCAGGTGCCATCTTGACAGAACCGACTCCTGTAGAAAAGCCAATCAGCTATTTATTTCTTGTGTTGGACTAAGAAAGGGCAACCAGTGTCAAACAGATTATTTGTAGTTAGCTGTCCTCAGTTATTCCCTTTTGTTATACCAAACATGATAAACCACTCCAGGCATTATTAAGGCATACTCTCGGAGGGCCTTGTGTTTTCACATGGCATATTGGAAAAGGGGTGGCCTCTAGAAGCATTCTAGAGAAATCTGTGTTGTTCTGTGCATGTAAAAGCAATTACATACTGGATTCTTTTGTTTATATGAAGGACTGTCTTTGCTCGGATCATTCTCCAGGGGTTTCTGCATCGTTTTCCTTCCTCCTCCCAGGTTGGATAGGCTTCAGTAATCAACCCATATAGCCTAAAGGCTACTGCAACATGAACATAGTACAGTTGTGTAAGTTACACTTACCATTAACTGCAGTCTTTTGAGTTTCTCACTGCTGCAGTAGCCACTCTCCATCCTTCTAGTGCTGTATAGGGTTATTTGCTGTTTGTTTAATTCAGAACAAGTGTGTTTCTTCTCAACTTTAAGGCAGGAAAATCCTGAACATTTTGCATGTTTGGACTGCTGATTGAAGTGTGGGAGGAAGAGGCAACTTTTGGAAGTTGGCTTTTTATGTCTTGGGCAAGACACAACTCATGTACTCTAAAGACAACTGCAACAGTGAGGAATTTGAACATCTACTGTTATGGCTAAGCACAGTTTAGACAACTGTACTTTTTCCTCATCCCCTGTGGGTTAGTCAGATGAGTGGCAGAGGTGATGTAAGGACTGATGAAAATGTAACATAGATGGTGTGAATGTGTACAGAATGATGCTAGTTTGTGAATAGGGTTTTGTTTAATTGGTGCTGCTGTACAGGTAGAGTTCTAAACTGGTAATAGTGATATAATTTAGTAAATTTGAAAATGGTTTATATGATTCATTACCGGATAGAGACGGTAAATAGGCAGGAAAAGATTATAGCTAAAGGACAGTAGTGACTAGGGGAGGTATTGTTCAAGTTTCATCCTAATGCTGTCAGGGCAATGAGGTGGGCACAGTTGTCTGTTTCGTGATTGACAGTTTTAAGAGAGCAATTAAAAAGTACCACGTTTTAAGTAGGGATAAAGAACAACAGCAATAACAAAAAAGGACAATGTTTTATAAATTGGTAATGAGACATTTTGAACTTTAGTGTGCAGAGCATATAAAGAAGACTAAATGACATTAAGAATGGGACGGTCAAAAAGATTTGTTAACTAAATGATGCATCTAGTTTTCACCCTGAATAAGAAAAGAGGGGAGTCTGCCAACTCATAACACTCCCAAAACATTTGTCCCCAGTTACTTTTTTATTCTCCATCACACCTCCAACATTTTTGAAGTCTGCTTGGGATGCAAAAATACTGTGCAAACACTTACAAACAAAGTTCTCAGTCCCTATTTACCCATTTGTTCCTCCTGAGCCCCAGTGTCCAGGAGTTGAGAATTGGGGATTATGGCCTTCGTCAGTTTAATTTCTGCAAATCTTTTAGCTTTTAATGCCATGACACAAATGGACCCTACTCCTAAGTCAGTTTATAATTCAAGTTTATGAAATTAGTATTGTTTCCATTGTTAATGCTAGCCAAAAGTGCTCTTCACAGCAACAGCAATGTGCCCAGAATTGACTGTTTCTGCAATTCATACAAAGATACTCATGTACCATCAGACTGTAGATTCATTTGTATTAGACCCATTGCTCCTGCTACTTATTATTGGAACTGTCTGTTTCTTCCACATTGCTCTCATTTCTGTCTGCAAATCCTGTTATTTTATGACTTTGTCTCTCTCTGTACATGAGACACTGTAATCGCTAGGTGTAGCAATTTCAGTGATCAATGCTACTTTTGTTTTCTTTTCATGAACAACTATGCCTGGTTTTATTACATCTAATTTTTGAACTATTGGTAATGGGTGATCCCATGAGACATACACTTTATTATTCTCTGTAATACTTTATGGTTCATGTTTCCATTACTTCTCAGCTACTTCTAGATTGCAGTGTTTTTACAATCCCTAATGCAACATTATTGCCATATTGTTGTCCTTTCTGTGTACAGAATCTACATTTGTTTGTTTCTCCCATGTGTTCAATAGACTTTGTAAACAAATGTTAATATAGTCCACTCTTCTGGGCTGCCGTTATTAACTTTTCATCCTTTGGTTTCAACTCACCTTTCCTTAACCATTCCTGCGTCAGATCCTGAACAGCATGAGGTTGTTCCAGAAGATGTCCTTCTATTCCAATGTTGTAGTATTCTACAAGTGGGTTTTCCCTTCATCCTTTCACGTACGTCCGACCAGTATTCCAAAGTTTTTCAGTCCCTTAGATTGTGTTGGGCGTCTGACGTGGCAGCAGGAACGTGAGCCATAAAAGTGACATCCACACGCACCAGCCCTCAGACCTTTTCGGCCTCCAGTCATACACCAGGTGTTCCTGCTACTCGTAGATGTCGGTTTTGAAAAAATCAGATAAGTACCCCATTGGGGATCCTTTCAATCCTTCTTTAATTTAATTATAGTTTGTTCATGTCATCCGGAAGGGGCAAGTGTAAGTATGGCCGGCAGATTCCCCACAAGGACACTCATGATCAGTGCCTTTTTTTGTCTGGAAAAAGAACACGACCACCAGTCCTGTCCTATCTGCCAACCATTCATCCGTAAGATTTTTTGTCACCAATTGTAGGCTTTAAACCTTTATCTTGAGAACCAGCAGTTAAAGCAGCTTGTGTTAGGGATGGAAGGTGCTTCTGATGCCCAAATAGAACTGCCGAAGAAGAGGCCCAAGTCCATGCTGCCTACTTCTTGCACTGCACCTCTAGTGACCGTACCTCATTCTGTGGCCATTGGCTTGGCAGAAGAATTGGCTTCTGCCATACAAGAGAAAGCAGGTACCTTTGATGAAGCCACACAATCTCGAGCGGATGGCACGTCCATAGAGGCACTACCGGGATCTGTTCCAGATGCCAGGGGGAACCAGATTTCTCTGTGGGCTAGTCGGATCCCGCTGATCCCATCCACCCCTTTGACTTGAGGCCTTCTCCTACACGAACACCAGCTAGGCCGCTAAAGAAAAAAACAAAAGCCGAAGCATCTTTCTCCACCAGCTGAAAGCACACCAGATTGGCAAGCCTTCAGCCAGAGTCTCTTCAATGCTTTTATGGTCCTACGCCTGACTTCGGTAGGAAGCCCTACCATTGTCCCTCCACTCCTTTGCCCTAGGCCTCTGACTTCAGACACTACCAGGAGAGGATTTAACCTTCAGAGAGACTATTAATAAAATGAAAGACCACTTCAAGTAGGATTCCACTGTCATGACTGAAGGTACAGAAGAGGTGCTGCGACTTCATACAGATGGATGCCCCCAGCCCATCAACTGTGCCTCCTATCCTGCCGGCCTTTCTGAATGCCTTTTCTGCAGCATCCCTCAACCCTGACTCCCGGCCTCCAGCTTCACGCAGGGGTGATAGGCTGTACAAGGTTCCAGAAACAGAGTAGTTTCTGATAAAGTGCAATCCAGCTGACCTTGTCACTATTTGTGATAGGGCTTCCAAGCTGTTCCACTACTACTATTCTCCCAGCTGACAAGGATAGCAAGACAATGGAGCACCTGGGCAAGAAGATTTACACTTCTGCACCACCCTGGCCTTCAAGGTCACCAACTACCAAACTCACGTGGTCAAATACTGCTTAACCCTGCTGGAAAAAGCCTCCAAGGACTTGGCTGACATCCCAGACTGTGCAGCCAAAGCATCTCTGTCCTCCCTCCTAGCTCTCACCTCTCAGGTGAACAGACATTCCAAAGGGGTAGGTGTAGCTATGATGCAGTTGAAGCCTCAGCTATGTCAGCTGCATCAGCTTCTGCTTACGGAGATGTGCTCGGCTCCACTTTAAGCCTCCCCTGATGATTTCAGGGCTAAGCTGACTGATGCCCCCCTAGATCACACTGCCTTATTTGGCTCTAAGGTTGCTGACCTCTTCAAATCTCTTCAACAAAAAGGCAAGGAAATGCAGGACCTTAAGCACCTGCTAGTCTCATCCATTCTTAGGTTCCACAGGAACTATACTGCCAAGACTCAATTTATAAGAAAACAGTCTCATCCCATGGCTCGCACTAGGACCAGGAGACCTCCAAGAAAGCAGCCCCCTCTGGCTAGAGCTTCTCCAGTTCCAGTCAGAGGCCTCCCTGTCAAGTCAAGCAGGTAGTGTCTGACTACCTGCCAGTCTTTTCCTCCCCCACCCTGACCTCTCTACCCCTGTCTGCCCACCTCTCTCACTGTCTTCCTGTGTTGTCCCACATAACCTCAGACAAATGGGTCCTTTCCATCATTCAGAATGGCTACTTCATGTCCTGGATCTCCCCTCCTGTAAGAAAAAGCATTCCTCAGCCACCCACCAGTCAGCTCCCCCTGCTGCAGCCTGTATTGCAAGCACTGCTGACCCGAGGCACCATTGAGCCAGTGCCTCTAGAAGGAAAAGGAAGAGGTTTTTACTCAAGAATTTTTCTGGTACCAAGGAAGGAAGGACTGTGGAGGCCAATTCTAGACCTCTCGCTTCTCAACCCTTTCCTAAAGGTCCCCACCTTCAGAATGTTCACTCTTCCTAAATTCTTCCCCTTGCTTCTGCCTCAAGGGTTCTTGGAAAACCTGGATATAAAGGATGCTTATTTGCACATTCCAATAAAGCCCACATTCAGGAAATACCTGAGATCTCTAGTGGGCTCATCCCATTTTCAGTTTTCTTCCTTACCCTTTGGACTTTCCACTGCACCCAGGGTCTTCACAAAATGTCTGGTTCCAGTAATCGCCTACTACAGGACCCAAGGAATCCAAATTTTTCCCTACTTGGATGACCTGCTAATTCAGGCAGACAATCAGAAGACCTTATCTCTTCATACTCAGTTTCTTCTGGCCCTGTTGCAGTCTCTAGGCTTTCAGATAAATTACCAAAAATCTCACCTGGAACCCATTCAAGACATTGTTTTCCTGGGGTGCAGGATTCGCACAGACCTCATGAAAGCCTACCTCCCACCAGACAAGGTAGTCTCCTTTACAGACCACCTACGTTGCATCCTCCAAGCATCACAACTGACAGCCAGACAGTATCTGAGACTCCTGGACTACATGGCAGCCACCATTCCCATGCTTCCCCTAGCAAGATTGCACATGAGGAAGCTCCAGTGGTACCTTCGGTCAGTCTGGACCCAACATTCCCACTCCCTGGAATTCAGGGTTCCCCTCCTACCTTGTTCGAAACAAGAAATTCAATTTTGGCTGGTACAAGTGGCCAACAACCCAGGCCTGCCCCTCCAGCCACCCCCTCCCACACAGATCATGCATACAGATGCCTCAGATCTGGGTTTGAGGAGCCACATTGGGCCAAAGATGTGTGCAAGGTGTGTGGACAAACTCACTAGCATTAGAGCAAGTCAGTGTCAGAGAGATGAGGGCTATCCTCCTAGCTCTGCAAGCATTTATCCCTTACCTCCAGCCAGGGCCACTAAAGATTTTCACAAACAATACCATTGTTCTGTGGTAGCTCAACAAACAGGGAGGGACAGAGTCTTACCTCCTTTGCAGACTAACTCTACTTGTATGGGAGCTAGCCTCCTCACAGAGGATTACCTTACAGGCAGTTTTCATCCCTTCCCTTCACAATGTCCAGGCAGACTATCCCAGCAGAACCACCACAAACAACCAAGAATGAATGCTTCTCATAGAGGTCTTCCTGGATCTGGTCCACAGGTGGGGTACACCTCAAATAGAACTATTTGCCTCCTTCACCAACAGGCAACTACCTGGCTATTGCACCAGGACTCCAGACCCCCAAGGCACTGGCAACAGATGCCTTCTCAATTCCTTGGAAGGGGAAATTTCTATATGCTTCTCCCCCTTCACTCTGATTCAAAAGGTGCTGCTGAAAATACAGCAGGACAAACCAAAAATCTTGCTGGTGACTCCCTATTGGCCAAGACAGCACTGGTTCCCCCTTCTCCTCCATTTGTCCAAAGGCAGTCACCACAAGTTACCCCCCTCAGTGGACCTGATCACATAGCACAAGGGATCTCAGATACATCCACAGTGGCAGTCTCTATATTTCACCCTGTGACTGATTGGATTCTGATCCCCTTCAGACACCTGTACAATCAATGAGGACATGCTCAGTGTCCTGCAGGAGAACAGGAAACCCAACACAAGAAAATCTTATCTATCTAAATGGAAAAGTTTTCCATATGGTGTCACAAAAGACAGTTGGGACCCCCTGACAAGTGACATCCCTCTAATCCTGTCTTACCTGTGTGAGCTACTGCAGACAGGCTTGACCTATACCGCCATAAAAGCAAACTTGTGTGCAGTTTTTGCCTGCCTCCATTGGATCCACCCTTTGCATCCAGACTACCTTCGAAACTCTTCCTCAAAGGGGTACTTCATCTAAGACCCCCCAGGAAGCAGTCCTCTCCTCCATGGGATCTTAACTGTGTCCTGGAGAAACTCACTCTAGCTCCCTCTGAGCCAGCAGACAAAGCTCCCCAAAAGCTTTGCACATGGAAAACTATTCTATTGGTGGCTCTGACCTCAGCCAGGAGAGTCTCAGAACTGCAAGCTCTGATGGTTAACCCATCATTTCTAGTTTTTCGCTTTAACAGGGTTACTCTCAGAACTAACCCATCCTTCATGCCCAAGGTGGTCAATGACTTGTCCTTGAACCAAACCATTCACTTACCAACCTATTTCTTTAACCCACAGGGGGACAGTGAGAGAGCACTCCATTCCCTAGATGTTCACAGACAGCTTAGGTTTTTATCTCCATAAGACCAAGTCCATTAGAAAGTCTGACCAGCTGTTTGTCACCTTCCACCCCAGAGCCCTGGGGAAACGGTGCCCAAATGGACCATTTTGGCCTGGATATCCAGGGCCATCTTCTTTTATTACACATACCGTGGGAAAACCTTGCAGGGCAATGTTAAATCCCACTCCACCATAGCTATGGCCTCCTCTGGAGCCTTCTTTAAGGGGCTAGACACCACCACAATACTGGAAGCTGTCACTTGGTCCTCAGTGCACACCTTCACCAAACATTACAAACTGGACCATATCTCTAGGGTCAGGGCGGGGTTTGCTAGGACTGTCCTTCATGGATTCCTAGAAACTTCTACCAGACCTCCAGCCCATTCACAGTGAGCTTTGGCACTCACTCACTTGTAGAATACTGCAATATTGGAATAGAAGGGACATAGAAAAGTTGTGTAAAATTTTACCATAACTAAGAAAAAATTCACTAACATGAACCAAACTTAAGAAAATAAAAAAACGGGCACTGCTCAGCAGACAAGTGCATGTAGTTTATTGACTTAAAGCACTTTTCGTTTGCACTCAAGGCAAACTTCATCAGAAGTCTTCTGATGAAGTTTGCCTTGAGTGCAAACGAAAAGTGCTTTAAGTCAATAAACTACGTGGACTTGTCTACTGAGCAGTGCCCGGTTTTTTAACCATAACTATAGATGTTCTTTGTGTTTCACTGTTGCAGTCATCACACTTGGGCTATCTGCCTGCAGTTAGCCTTCAGTTGGCTAGAATATCAGAGTCTTGGGATTTCTGCGTTGGATGCTGTCACTTCTTCCATGATGTCAGGTCGTCAGGGGTATAAAACAGGCAGCTGATGCCATTACATTAGTCTTTCTTGCCGAGAAGGAGCCCGAAGCAGAAACAGTTTGCAAGTGCCGGTCGGCCGCTACCTGAAATTTTCGTTTTTCGAGTTTCAAACCTGACGTCTTCTAAAGCTAAGTACCCCGTTGGGGATTCGTTTTTCTTGCTCTAACCGATGTCAGAAAAAGTTAACAATTGTCTTGCCTGTGGAAAGCAAATACTTCACAGAGATTTCCATTCTTACTGTGTCACCTGTTTAGGCCCAGACCACGATGTCCCTCGCTGTCGGTTTTGTGACTTGTTTAACGCCTGAACCATTCGTCGTCGGGCTATTTTTGTTGCCAAATTCTTTCGCTCTTGTTCTTCGTATTCCGAAATGGCTTCGGTAAGCCATCCAACTACTGATCTTGCAAAAAAGAGCAAAGATAAAGACAGACCGCATAGGTCAAAAACTGCCGATGATGCTTCCGTTAGGCTAGTCGCCAGTCCGCCGGTACTGTGAGGCGCCTTCGCAGGCCTCTACTGAGACCCGCGAGATGCTTCTTCAACTATGGAACCTGCGGATGTCTCTTACCTTGGATGGGTCTGGAGCTGCTGTGCAGGCACCGTCTTCTGAGGGTGTATTCCGACCTACCGATATTCGCATTAAACCGACAACTTTTATTTTAGCTAAAACTACCAAGTTTCTCAGGCCCAAAGTACGCACTACACCTAGAAAACTGATGACCA
Source organism: Protopterus annectens (assembly GCF_019279795.1). Taxonomy (NCBI): domain Eukaryota; kingdom Metazoa; phylum Chordata; order Ceratodontiformes; family Protopteridae; genus Protopterus; species Protopterus annectens. The sequence continues at coordinate 1,506,037,411 of NC_056732.1, read as the reverse complement.
AAGCACATGCTCAAGCTCCCATGCCTCAAAAACAAATACTTAGAATGGCTGAAGACCTTATCACCCTAATTGGGGGAAGCCAGCCTTTCCCTGCTAAGAGACCAAGAATTGAGTTTCTTTCTGATTCTACAGACCAGGAGTCCGATGTCTCTGACCCTTCTGATTAACAGGACATACCCTTATCTACCTTTGAGGATTGAGATACAGAGGAATCCATTCCCTCTGCCTCCCCTCCAGAGGATTTTTTCTTTTGGTGAAACCTTGCATACTTTAATAGAGCATTTCCACTGGGAATGCCAGGATTATCCTCAGTCCAAAAAGAGACTCAGAGAATTTTTAGAGTTGCCTCAGCACAGGCCCCAAGCTATACCCCCTGTCCTGGATGTTGTAGATGATGTCTTTATGGTATCCAGTCTTACTCCAGACACTTTACCACCGGCCGCTAGAAAACCTGACAGGTACTACAGAGTACCCGATTCTCACAAATTTCTCTTTAAAAATCCTACTGCAGATCCAGAGATCATTTCCCATGGTCCTAAAGGTATTAAGGCTACTACAGCCCAAAACCCTACTCCTTCAGACAGGGATTCCAAAGCTTTAGACAGATGGGGTAAGAAGGTATGTACCTCTGCAACTCTTGCCATCAGGGCATTGAATTGCCAGTTTCATATGTTGAGGTACCAGCAACATATTATGGAACAAATTAAACAAAAAATGGTGTTACTTCCAGATTGTGCAGAAAATAAAGATTTACAAGAGTTAATGCATTCTGCAAACCAAGTTAGTAAGCATACTTTGCAATGTGGCTTTGATGCCCTAGAAGCATCGTGCAGGGCTGCAGTCACTGGATCTGTACTGAGAAGGCATGCTTGGCTGAAGGAACAAACCCTGCCAGACCATGTCAAATCAAAATTACTAGATGCTCCTTTAAATCAGGACTGTTCGTTTGGCACCAAAGCAGAATAGGTTCTTAAAAAGATGGAAGAAAAAGCTAAATCTATGCAAACTGTTAAATAATTCTTACAAGTGCAGCCACCTCGATTCAGTAGACATTGGTTTACAATCAACTGGTCCTTTCCAGCCCCTTCCAGGCCTTCATAGTCCAAACCCAGGGGAACCAGACCACCAAGACTACAGTCTCAGAGTATGCAGAGATCTAAACAATGGAGTGCTCCCACCTCAAAAACAAGGAGTCGCAAGCCACCCCCTTATTGTAAAAGTTCATAATGACTTGTCAATTATCCTTCCCAGCCCTGCCCATCTACTTGCGCCCCTAGGAGGAAAACTTGCCCTTAATGCCAAAAACTGGATGCCCATTACTCAGGACCGATGGGTTCTAAACATTGTATCCCAGGGGTACAGATTCTGCTTCTATTCCCTGCCAACCCCTAGCGGGTTTACAGACCTTCCTCCAAACCAGTGGGCAGAGGTACATTCCCTGCTCAATATCAGGACCATCCATCCTTTTCCAGTAGAACAAAGGGGGACAGGGTTTCTACTCCAGACTGTTCCTGGTGCCCAGAGAAGAGGGCTCTTGGTGCCCAATCCTGGATCTGTCAATTCTCAACACCTTTCTGGTGGTCCCAAAATTCATAATGCTAACCCTGCAACAGCTTCTCCCTATGTTAGCCAAGGATGCCTGGCTAGACACCCTAGACTTAAAAGACGCTTATCTGCACATCCCCATAATGGAGTCTTGCAGGAGATACCGCCGCTTCAGGGCAGGCTGTGTGCACTATCAGTTCTCTGCACTTCCCTTTGGCTTATCTACTGTGCCCAGAGTATTCACAAAGTGCCTGGCTCGAGCCATTGTACTGCAAGCAGAGAAATATCCAAATTTTCCCATACTTGGACGATTGCCTGAGTCAGGCGGACAGTCAGGAATTACTACTTCATCACCTGGCATTTGTAAAAAGACTCCTATCTTCATTGGGGTACTCCAGCAATGAAAAGAAATCACAACTGATGCCCAGTCAAAAAATTGTATTCCTGGGAGCAATCTTGAACACAACTTCCCAGATAGCCTTTCTCACTCCAGAAAAACAGATCTATTTGAAAACTGCTTCAAACACATGGCCACCAAAACCCAGCTATCTGCAAGGAAAATACTGAGAGCCCTAGGTTTTATGGCCTCATGCATTCTGCTAATTCCATATGCAAGACTGCATATGAGGAAACTTCAGTGGTACTTAAAAAGTCTTTGGTGCCAACATTCTCAGGACCTGGAAACAGTCATTCCGATCTTTCCTTGTCTAAGGGAAGAGTTCCTTTGGTGGGCAGAAGCATGCAACCACAACAAGGGACTGCCTTTCACTCAACCCCTTGCCGCCCAAACCCTGACTACAGAAGCATCAGACTATGCATGGGGGGCTCACATGGCTGGCAAATGCATTCAGGGAAAGTGGACCCCAGTACAAATTCTCCTGCAAATCAATCAAAAAGAGATGTTAGCTGTACAGTATGATCTGACAGCCTTCAAATACCTAATCCTTCCAGGACAGCTGCTGATAAAAACAGACAACACCACAGTTATGTGGTACACAAACGAGGGAACCCATTCTTACCCACTCTGCAGGTTAGCCATGACCCTGTGGAAAACAGCCTTGAGCAACCAAGTGCATCTGCAAGCTCAGTTCCTGCCAGGCAAACAGAATTCACTTTCAGACGACTTAAGCAGAAATCTCCTGGACCCACATGAGTGGAAATTGGAGCCCAACACCTTTAACTTTCTAATCCAGAAGTGGGGGACACCGGAGGTGGACCTCTTTGCCTCTCCCGAGAACACCAGTTGAGCAAATTTTGCACCAGGAACCCTCACAGCAGGGCCTGGAAGGTGGATGCTTTATCCTTCAAATGAGAAAACCTCTCAATTTATGCCTTTCCCCCTCTGCCCCTCCTCTCAAAGGTAGTACTCAAGATCAGACAGGACAGCCCAAGGGCAATTCTTATTGCCCCAGATTGGCCACGCCAGCACTGGTACCCATTCTTACGCAGTCTGACAACAGTGCCACCCTGGCACCTTCATCAGACTTCTTCCCTGCTGTCTCAGCAGGAGGGACAGAATTTGCATCCACAGCTGCAAACCCTAAACCTTGCAGCCTGGCTTATCCACTGAATACTCCACCAGCAACCATCAGCAAGCAGGTGCTAGACGTCATTCTTGAGACCAGAATGCCTAATACTAGAAGTTTCTATGCTGAAAAGTGGAAAAGATATTGCTCTTGGAGTCAGTCTCAAGGAAAGGACACAGCTGTGCCCTCCTTACCTCAAATCCTTGATTACATAGCAGAGCTACTCCTCAGAGGCCTATCCTTCTCCTCCATTAAGATTCATGCCTCTACCATCTCAGCTCATTATAATACTGAGCCACCTCTATTCTCTCACCCTCTCATCAAACAGATTCTGAGAGGGGCTAACAACTTAAGGCCCCCCTAGGAGAACACCCATCCCTGCCTGGGACCTTAACTTTGTACTGGAAAAGCTCACACTCCCCCCTTTTGAACCTGTAGCTTCAGCAGAGTTAAAATTCCTTTCTTGGAAAACAGCCTTGCTTTTAGCCATAACCTCAGCTAGAAGAGTGTCTGAGTTACAGGCACTAATGGCTGTGGAACCATTTATTATTTTCCATGCTGACAGGGTTTCCGTCAGGACTAACCCATCCTTTATGCCTAAGGTAGTCTCCAGTGTGGCTCTAAACCAAGCCATCCATTTGCCAACCTTCTTCCCTAATCGTCAAAATAAAGGGGAGAGGATCCTGCACTCCTTGAACATGCACAGACAGCTCAGGTTCTACCTTGACAGGACTAAACCTTTCAGAAAATCTGACCAACTGCTAGTCAGCGTTGCTACAGGGGCAGAGGGCAAGGCCATTTCAAAGCAAACCGTTTTCAAATGGGTAGCACACTGCATCCATTTCTGCTACAAGCACCATGGAAAACCTACCCCACAGGGGATCAGAACACATTCCACTAGGGCTACCTCCACCTCTACAGCATTTCTCAGGGGAGTCCCTAACAGGGACATTTTGGAAGCTGCAACCTGGAGTTCTGTACTTTTTCTAAATCCAGAGCTGGATTTGCTACAGCAGTCTTACAAGGCCTGCTAGCCAGCCATAACTCCTCTTGAATGCCCCCACCCTTCCTCAGCTTTGGGAATCAACCCAAGTGTGATGACTGCAACAGTAAACACAAAGAATATAGTACAGTTGTGTACACTTACCATAAATGTAGATGTTTGAATATATTTACTGTTGCAGTTCTGGTTTCCCTCCCTCCAGCCCCCTGTTTTTCTCTATCCTTTCTACCTATCCTCTATATGGGCATTTTTTTATGACAGGGGTATTTACTTTTTACTGGTGGTGTTCCACACCATATACTAGCTTCCTATTTGAAGGGCTCCTGACATCTGGGGCAAGAAAAACTGATGTAATGGCTTTAGCTGCCTGTTTTATACCCCTGACGTCATGGAAGAAGCGACAGCATCCGACGCAGAAATCCCAACTCTGGTAGTCGAGCCAACTGAGGGCTTCCTGCAGGCAGATAACCCAAGTGTGATGACTGCAACAGTGAATACACTCGAACATCTACATTTATGGTAAGTGTACACAACTGTACTATGTCCTTCTCTTCCATGTTGCAGTATTCTTTCCCACCCTCCTTCCCCTCCTGTCAGGTTGCACTTGTTTCTCTGGATGACACTGGACGGGCTATGCTCTCCTAGGACTGGCTTTGACTGGGGTCTTCTGTTCTGAGGGCTGGTGCATGCGGACTTCACTTTTATGGATCTGTTCCTGCTGCCATGTCAGACACCTGATGCACTCTGAGGGACTGAAAATCTTTGGAATACTGGACGGACGGATGTGAAAGGATGAATGGTAAACCCACTTGTAGAATACTGCAACATGGAAGAGAAGGACATCTATGATTATGGTAAGATTTTACACAACTTTTCTATCTCTATACTTGCCCACTATATTTATGGCTTTTCCACCTTTCTTTCCTTCTTATATTCTTTAATTTGTTTTTAAGCACATTCAGTTGATGTCTGATTTTTATCTACTTGTTTTTATTTCCTCTTGACACTTTACTGCTTCTGCTAAACTAAGCAGTCATATTAGATTTTTTGAAGCATTGTTCTTGTTTTTCTGTCCAAGTGATCCAATACCTTTTGGGGCCAGTCAGACATACCAAGACTGTAAGTTAGAAGGCTGTTTTCAATAACAATTTTAGTTTTCTGAAGTTTTCCATACTAAGTTTTATTTGCATTTGTTCATGTTTTATTGCCAGTCCTCCATCAGTTCCCAAGTATTTCTACACTCCTTCCTGCGCAAGTTCCTTTATATCACATTTCTTTTCCAGATTGATATTTTCATGGTACTGCAACTTTCCTGCTTTAAATGTTGCTTTTGCATATTTATCAAGACCAAATGTCATTCTTGTATCATTTGAGAAAGTTTTAACCACCTTATACTTTCAACTTCTCATCTGATGAACTATATAGTTTTAAGTTATCCACAAAAAGCTGAGAAATCTTTAAGGAAGGTTGTTTTTTGGGAGGCAGATTGCAACAAAGGCCTAATCTGTTGTGTAAATAGCTTAATGGGTTAAGGGCAAGACAAAACAACAGCAGTGAGAGAGTCATCCTGAAATGTCTCCCTTTGAATTTTTATCCCTAGGATAATAATTTGGCCTTTGTCATATCTTAATTGCAAAGTGGTTTGCCACGGGTTCTTGGTCACTGTAATGTAACTGTTCAGTTTAGGATGTTTTATACATCTGTAAGCACTCCTTTATCCACGAATGAGGGATGCTGTCAAATGCTTTTTGTAATCTATCCATGTCATGCCTGAATTCCTCCCCTTTTAAAATTCACCATTATGGCTTTATTTAGCAACAAATGATTCTTTGTTCCATAAGACGTTCTTTTGTTACCCTTTTGTGTTGTCATGAATGAATTTTCTTCTAAATGACTATAAAATGTTATCTGCACCAGTTCCACTATATACTTGGTACATCTTTGGAAGGCAAGTTATTGGTCTATAATTTTTAGGATGGCTTACAGGTCCACTCTTAAAGAGTATCATTTTTGCTGTTGTTAACCAGGTTGTTGTCTATTCGAGATGCATGTATAAGTAATTCATGCCTGGTGGCTAAATCTTTGTTTAAAGATGTTAATATTTTCTGCCTTGAGTTGGATACCGCATCTGGTTCTGGAGTTTCTAGTTAAGAGCTCATCTTAATTTTGTTTCAGTTTCTCAGGCCGTTACTCCCATTTCATGTCCTGTACATTTGAGCTCCTTACTGTTTTTCTTTTAATTTTTCTGTACATTCAGCACCTTTTCAGCACCTTTTTATGTTCGTCAGGGTATTCATAAATATTTATCCAAAATGTGTTTATTTCTTTTTTTTTTTTTTTTTTTTTTTTTTTTTTTTGGTGGTGGTTCTATTCCTTTTGCTTTGATTACCAGCTCTGTATAAAACTTTTTTGGTCCTCAAGTAAGTTACATGCCTTTGAGTCCAAATCAACTCATGGTGACTCTGGGTAGGCCACCACAGAGTTCTCATGGCATATTATGGAAGTAGTTTGCCAGGCCTTTCTGCTGCTCAGATACTCCTGCTGCCCAGTTGTGCCCGAACCAGATTTTGATCCAAAGTCTTGTAGTTGGTAATCCTATGCTTAAACCTGTGTGTTTTCAGGATGGTGATTTGGGTCATCAATGAATTGCTTATTTTGTATTTTTCCTTTATATTTATCTGCATGTCTTCTAGGTTTTCTGCCTGTGCGATAAACACTGTTAAATAATAAAGTAAATATGATGGTTCCTGGTCTTTTCTGATGATGTGTTTCGCTTTTACCACATCTGTCTTTGAGTATTTTTGCTGATCTGTTCCCTCTTCTATATGCTTCTAATAGTGACACTTCTTGTTTTAATTGCTTGATAGTTTTCTCTATTTGATACTTTCATGATGGCATTTTTATTATTCCAAAAATCAAGTAATTTCTGCGGTATCACCGAAGTCTCAAACAATCCACTAAATAAGTATAGTGGGTCCAAAACCAAAACAGTGTAAGAAACTTCCCCCATCCGTGTGACATTTCAGCTGGTCTTGCCCTACCTAATAGATCCCTTCCTTCCCTTATTGCTCTGTGTTTTTGTGGTAAGACTTCATCTGTAATTAGTTTTGCTGCACAGCAATATATCCTGTTTAGTTCTGCTATATTGCATGAATTAATAGTCTTGATTACTGTGCTCATATGTATTATCTGACTTCTAACATTTTGGGTCTTATTTACTTTTTGTAATCTATTTCTTACATTGATTTTAATATGTCTATCCATCTGTATTAAACCAAGCAGTTCTTCCCTTGGTGCAGTCTTTTTCTGACTCTAAAAAAACAAAAAACAAAAAAAAAACACTACTACTACTTTTACTATGGAGCATCATCATTTTGCATTGTTTGCATAGTGAAATATGTTACATTTTTTCCATTGTTCTATGTCTCATTTCCATATTCAGCTGTGAGTGGTTCCTGTTTGTCTATGTTCTGCATACATTATGTTTTTATTTTTTATTCCATATCAATTTGTCATGTACTTTGAGTAAAGTTATCTTATTCATTTTGCCAGTGAGTCTTACGTCAGTTATGTATGGCTTGTGTGTTAGTTTTCACTTATCGTGGAATTAGCTAGTTAGTCGTTTCCAGTTGGTACCTAATTTTTCAATCTAATAGCCTGTTTTTGTCCTCTTTGAAGAGTAGCATGTGATAGTCATGCCAGCGTACTATTGTTTTATGTATAAGTATGTGTCATGACACACTACTACAGACTGTGTTGAGTGAAAGTATGTGTTTAAGTTGTACAAATGCAGTCTGCTTCCACCATGAATAGTGTACAACTTAAGTAGGTTGCTACTTTAGGTTGTTAACACTTGCTTATGGAAATTCTCAGACCACCTAACTTATTTATTTATTTATTTTTTTACTTTTATTTTATTCAACAGTTAGGTGACTGGATCATGGTTACAAATAATGTAAAACTACTAAAACAGATTACCTAAAACACATTTTACTAATAAAAGGCTGAGCTGATGTTGTCCTTTTCATTCTTCCTTACAAATGGGTCTAGGATCTGATCCTCGGATCTGACTCGGCCACATATACAAGTCTTTGGATCCAAAACTTGAGCTCCTCCCTCTAGCCATAATGTTCTATTCCATCCCCAAATCCTCAGATATCGTTTGCCACCATCATGTCAAGATGGAGATCCAGTCTTGAGCAGTGAGAATGCATTTTTCTATGGTCTTATTGCTAGCTTTGAATAATCTTTTGCTAGTTTTTACTACTTAAATATTATAGTTAATGTTTTTCTTCTCTCCTTTTCTCTCTATTGGATATTTAGTTGGTTGATGGTATTAAGGTGTCTTTTTTTTTCTATCTCCCTACCCTTTCTTCCTATCACTTTTCCTGATATTTCAAAGAAAAAAAAAAGAGAGAGAGATGTGTTTCTGTGTTTAGGCATAGTCATATATGGTTAAGTGCTAGAGTGTATCTTGTGTTTAACCGCTCAGGTTGTTCAATTTTTTGAATAACTTTTACAGATATTACAGTTAAACATTTTTGTTTCCTGCTTTGTTTGTAATGTCAGAGAAACACACAAGTTTCAAGAAATGCACTTCTTGTCTGCATAGGATCCCCAATTCTGATGCCCACAAGAAGTGCATCTACTGTCTTTGGCCTGAGCATCTACAATCCAGCTGTGAGATATGTGCCATGTTTAACCCTAGGGCCCTTTCTGATCAGTGCAATGAACTTATACTTAAAGGCTTGCTTCCAGCTTCTTCTTCTTCTGGGGCTCAAACTCCCTGTAAAACATCTCTAGGTTTTGGGGAGTCTAAAAAAAGAGCTCTCCAAAAATCTCCAAGGACCTCGTCAGAGCCTCCTGAAAAACAGAGGAAAACTTCAGATCCGCCCCCTTCGGATCCGAAGACTGTGATGCCTATCTTGCATCTACAGGCCTCTTCGGATCTGATAGGCGTGCTTACTCTCACCAACTCTGTTGTACCATCCTCATCCTACTTGGATCCTGGAACTTCATATCTGACAGCTTGGATCCCATTGCCGGAATTTGTATTGAAACCAGTTTCTCTGGCTTTGCCTTCTCAGTTATTTGTAACTCCAAAGAAACTGTCTGATGTTGTTGATCTTCTTTCCATTCATCACCGGTGAGTTTGGTTCTTAGCTCTCGGAACCAAGTCGGCCTATAACCAAGCTCGCGCCAGCCAAAAAACTCTCGAGCTAAGCTTTTAACCACAGTGCCCTTCTCCCTGTTATTCCAGATCTTGTTTGCCGCATTGCCGTAATGCCGTGTTTCAGCCGAGCTCTCAGCTAAGTGAAACTTTCTTGATATTTTGTGAGAAAGTTGTTTGACTCTTATCGTTAGTGATTTATATTCATTGATCTTCACTTTTATAGTTAGATTTACCCTGTTTTTCTCTTTCCTTCTACCCGTTTGGTAATCTTTTAAGTACCATTGGTGGTACGGCCCTCTCTCCTTACCCTTGTGTATCCCTTGAATACCATAGCTGGTATTCCTTCCTTCTCTATCTAGTTGTGTGTTTCTGCTCTTGGGTTAGATACTGTGTGTTTTTTGTTTAGTTTTAGACTAGACTAAATCAGATTTGACATTGTATTTGAAGATTTTGATTGTTAGCTTGTCATGATGTCTGACAAGAAGGGTACTTCAGGTTTCAAGCACTGTACTCCGTGTAAGGGTAAACTTCCTAATAGTGACTCTCATGATGATTGTGTTTATTGCTTGGGGGTGCCCCATCTTTCGGTGCAGCCTCCCTGTGTAATTTGCCAAAGTTTTAGCCAGCGCACTCTGAGTGAGTGCAAGAATAAATTGATTTTAAAGGGCCTACTTCAATCACCCTTTTCAGAGGCACTTTCTGTGACGGAGGTTTCAACCCCTGCTAGGAAAGATAAAAAAAAGGTCCCATTTGGTTCCGTCTTCAGCCTCGGTTGACCAGGGCACGTCTGTCAAACCTAAGGTACAAAAACTTTGCTCAGCGCGTGAGTCTGCATCGTTGGCTCCGACATTATCTGCTCCAGGCACTATGACTGTTACTTTATTGGTGCCAGCTTCGGCTCCGATACTGTCTCCGGCACCAACCATAAACCTGCCTATTATGACTTTGGCACCAGGTGCCACTTTGGCACAGTGGCATGCCTTTGATTCCTATCTCTGCAGTGATGACTCAACCTCCTGTATTGGCTCCGAGTGCCAATTCGGCACAAAGCTGTATTACGGCTCCGACTACAATAGATTTGACTCTACTGCTTCCGGTCTCCAGACTTGAGACTTCGGTGCTGGTAGACCCCCACAATAGGGACCCGATATTCTCCATCCGTAGATCCGTTCCTAGGCCAAGTGTGTAGCCCATTCCTAGATCGACCAGACTCCCCATCGGTAGTATCCACTAGATCCACCAGGAGCCTTTCAGAACTCAATGTGGTGCGTCTTGTGGACCAGCTGCTGGCAGCCAGGGGGATACCCATGCCCTCCAGGACCCATCCCCCTATGGGATTTGGGTTGATCTCTCCACGGACTCCATCCTGTTCTCCTCCTTTGACCGCCTCGGTTTCAAAGCCTTCTGCTCTGACAGCTCTCTCAGAACCCTCCATCTCAGCACCAGTAGTGGACATCACTTTGGTTCTGGGACTGTCCCTTTGGTCCTTGGTTCCTACTGAACCAGTCCTTCCTCAAACCCGTGATTGGGCTGCGGGCTCCTCGGTTGGTGGCACGGTTCAGAGTATTTCTTTGGTTCCTTCCGTGGTACCAGGAGCTTTGTCTGCTCCGATGTTCATCGTGTTTCACTGTTGCAGTCATGACTGTAGGGTTCTCCCCTGCCGGCAGGCAGTCCTCGGTCGGCCAGAATCCCAAAGTCTGGGTCCGGCGTCGGCTGTTCAGCCATGCTCCCTGACGTCAGAGTGCCAGGAGTACAAAGCTGACAGCCGACGCCATGTTCTCCAGTCTTTCTTGCCGTGCGGTGATAGCAGTTCACAAGTGCTGGTCGGCTGACTCCTCACAATTTTTTCTAATCAAACTTCAGTCCGAAGACTTTCTTCTACTCAAAGCTAAGTACCCCGTTGGGGAAACTTTTTTCTTGCTCCAGTCCGATGTCAGAAAAAGTTAATAATTATATTTCATGTGGGAAGCAAATACCTCATAAGGATTTTCATTCTTACTGTATTCCTTGCTTAGGCCCTGACCACGACGTAGCTAGTTGTCGGTTTTGTGCTAGATTCAATCAACGTACTATTAAACGAAGGTACGATTTTGCTTTTCATTACTTCGGTAGGCGTTTTAATTACAAAATGTCATTGGATACAGTTCCGGCTACCGGAGTTCACAAACGACGCAAGGACAAAGACAGGCCTCCGACGTCCAAATCAGACGATATCGCACAAGCGGAGCCAGCTTCAGGTTCGGCTGTCATCAGTGAGGTGCTTTTGCAGCCCCTGTCGTCGGCCATTTCGGAACCGATAGCCGAAACGGACTCCCACGAGGAGCCAACTAGGCCTTTGAATATTTCAGTTGGACCTTCGAACAATTCTCCTTCGGATGGGTCCGGAGCCGCTGTGCAGGTACCGGCGTCCGAGGGGGTTTTCAGACCTACTCAACTTCTTATAAAGGCAAAGCCAAAGACAAAGGCAAAGACTCCTTCCAAATCAAAGACTGCAACCCAGGCCTCTTCTGATCTGGCTCCCAAGTCTCAGAAACAGTTACTTAAAATGGCGGAGGACTTACTTACTATGATTAGGGGTTCACATCCCCCTCCAGATAAAAGGCCAAGGCAGGAAGTTTATTATGACTCCTCTGATCAGGCTTCTGTTTCTTCTTCTGACCAGGAATATTCTTTCCCACCTTATGAGGATTCTGATGCTGAGGAATCCATTCCTTCAGCTTCTCCCCCTGAGGATTTCTCTTTTGGGGAAACTTTGCATGAAATGAGGGAACATTTCCACTGGGAAGGACAGGAGTACTCGGAATCTAAGAAAAGACTAAGGGATTTTCTTCTTCTTCCCCAACATAGGCCCCTGGCTATTCCTCCTATTTTGGATATTGTGGATGATGCTTTTTCGGAGGCTAACTTAACTCCTGACTCTTTTCCTCCAGCTCCTGTTAAGCCAGACAGATATTATAGGGTTCCTGATTCCCACCAGTTTTTATTCAAGAACCCTACTGCTGACCCTGAAACCATTTCTCAGGGTCCTAAGGGCGTTAAGGCCGCTACTGCTAAAAACCCCATTCCCACTGAGAAGGATTCCAGATCTTTAGAAAGATGGGGCAAAAAAGTGTACACTTCTGCTACTTTATCTATTAGGGCTTTAAACTGTCAGTTTCATATGCTGAAATACCAGCAATTTCTCCTGTCTGTTTTAAAGCAAAAGCTAACTTCCATTTCCGCCTGTGCAGATGATAAGGAACTACATGACTTATTGCATGCCACTGAACAAGTTGGGAAGCATGGTTTACACTGTGGATTTGATGCCTTGGAGGCTTCTTGTAGGGCTGCTGCCTCTGGCACGGTAATTAGAAGGCATGCATGGTTAAAGGAACAAAATTTGCCAGATCAGGTAAAGGCTAAATTATTGGCTGCTCCTGTTCAGCATAATGTTTTATTTGGATCTAAAGCTGAAGACGTGATTAAAAAGATGGAGGACAAGGCAAAGTCCATGCAAACAGTTAAAGATTTCTTACAAGTACAGCCACCCAGATTTAGCAGGAATTGGCCTACAAAAAATTGGTCCTTTCCCAATTCAGACAGGCCTCAGAGGGGTAGATATAGACGCCTCCGAGGTAGGCCTCAAACGCAAGCCTCTTATAGACCAAGACAGTGGACTGCTTCCAACCCTAGGGGAGGAGAAGACAGGTCACAAGCTCATAGAAAACAGACTCAATGATTCCCTCTGTTGGGCTGCAGGAACTTCTTGCCTGGAAGCCCCTCTCGGAGGAAAACTTTCTCTTTTTCATCTAAATTGGACTCGTATAACCCAAGACAAGTGGGTTCTGGATGTGGTTTCAAGCGGTTACAAATTCCATTTTCTTACCCCGCCAAGGCCAAGCGGATGGCCAGATCTTTCAAAACATCAATGGTCAGAGGCATTAAACCAGGTGGAAGCTCTCTTGGCTATGAAAGCCATATAACTAGTTCCACTTTCAGAGATGGGACAAGGTTTTTACTCAAGGCTCTTTCTAGTCCCCAGTATGCAAAATTCATGGAGACCCTTTCTGGATCTGTCAGTCTTGAACACTTTTCTAGAGATACCAAAATTCAAGATGCTTACTCTACAGCAGCTACTCCCAATGCTGACCAAAAATGCATGGATGGTAACTTTGGATTTAAAAGAAGCATATTTACACATTCCCATCAGACAGGAACGCAGAAAATACCTCAGGTTCAAGGCAGGATCGAGGCACTACCAATTCTCTGTGCTGCCCTTTGGATTGTCTACTGCACCCAAGGTCTTTACCAAGTGCCTGGCTCCAGTAGTAGCTTATTGCAGACTCAAGGGAATTCAAATTTACCCTTATCTGGACGACTGTCTTATTCAGGCAGACAGCAAGGATGTCTTACTCCAGCATCTACAGTTTGTTCAGAATCTTCTCAAGTTCTTGGGATTCACTGTAAACATAAAAAAGTCAAATTTGACACCCTCACAACAGATAATTTTTCTGGGCGCTTCTCTAAACACAACAACCCAGATGGCATTTCTGACATACGAAAAACAGTTACAGCTGGCTTCAACTTTCAAAACCTTGGCAACTACAACTCAGCTATCTGCAAGGAGATTCCTGCAGGCTCTGGGTTACATGGCCTCCAGCATCCTTCTCGTACCATATGCAAGACTACATATGAGGAAAATACAGTGGTACCTAAAAAGTGTATGGTCTCAGCATTGTCACAGTCTAGACATACTGATCTCCGTCCTGCCTTGTCTTCAAAAGGAATTCCTTTGGTGGTCCAAGGCATGTACTCTAAACAAAGGAAAACCCTTCTGTCTGCCTCCTGCCACTCAGATTCTAGCCACGGACGCCTCAGATTATGCATGGGGAGCCCATTTTCAGGGCAACTGCCTGCAGGGCCTTTGGACAAAGGATCAGAAGCACCACAGTTATGTGGTACATAAACAAGCAAGGGGGATCTCATTCCTACCCCCTTTGCAGACTAGCCATGGATCTTTGGAACACAGCTCTAGCTTGCAATCTGGACCTTCAAGCACAGTTTCTACCAGGGAAGCAAAACTTCCTGGCAGACAGTCTGAGCAGAAACCTTTCGGATCCACACGAATGGATGTTGGACTCTGAAATATTCAAGATGATTACAGCAGTCTGGGGATGTCCTCACATAGACCTCTTTGCATCTCACCTCAATCATCAACTACAAATTTTTTGCACCAGGACTTTCCACGATCAAGCTTGGAAAGTGGATGCTCTATCATTCATTTGGAGAAACCTCTCTGGATATGCCTTTCCGCCTCTTCCTCTTCTTCCATGGGTATTACTAAAGATCAAGCAGGACAAGCCCAAGATGATAATCTTGCTGGCCCCAAATTGGCCGTGACAGTTTTGGTACCAAACACTGAGAAACCTTTGTCTAGAGCCACCCTGGGTTTTACCACAGATTCCGAACCTTCTGTCCCAACACCAGGGTCAGATTCTACACTCCCATGTCAAAACTCTCAGCCTGGCGGCCTGGTTAATCCAGGATCTTTGATTCATTCTCTCCTACCCAAGCAGGTTATGGATGTCATTTTAGAAGCCAGACGTCCTAGCACTAGAAAATCTTATGCAGGAAAATGGAAAAGATTTTGTTCCTGGATGCAGGCTCAGGATTCTGATCCTCTTATTCCTAACATTCCTCAGATTTTACTTTACCTGTCAGACCTCTTACATAAGGGTCTCTCTTTATCTTCCATAAAGATACACGCCTCTGCTATTTCTGCTCATTATAATACAGACCCTCCTATCTTTTCCCACCAGCTCATGAGACAATTTCTCAGAGGAGCTAAGAACTTAAGGCCCCTAGATCTCCTCCCATTCCTGCTTGGGATCTCAACTATGTTTTGGAAAAGCTCACCTTACCTCCTTTTGAGCCTGCTGCCTCATCTGACATCAAGTTTTTATCTTGGAAGACAGCCATCCTGTTAGCTCTGACCTCTGCCAGGAGGGTTTCAGAGTTGCAAGCTCTTATGGCTGTGGAACCTTATATTATTTTTCATCAAGACAGGGTGTCTTTAAGGACTAATCCTACTTTCATGCCTAAGGTGGTTTCCAAAGTGGCTTTAAATCAAACTATTCACTTGCCAACTTTTTTCCCCACTCCTCAAAATAAAGGGGAAAGGATCTTACATTCCTTGGATGTACACAGACACCTACGTTTTTACCTGGACAGATCCAAGGACATCAGGAAATCAGAGCAATTGTTTGTTTCTTATGCTTCAAGTTCCCAATGTAAAGCCATTTCAAAACAGACCATTTCTAAATGGATTGCTCATGGAATCAGATTTTGCTATTCACACCATGGAAAGCAAATCCCAGGGTGTATAAGGACTCACTCTACCAGAGCTGCTGCCACTTCAGCTGCCTTCCTCAGGGGAGTTCCTACCAAAGACATTTTGGAAGCTGCAACTTGGAGTTCAGTGCATACTTTTTCCAAGCACTACAATCTACCTCTCTACTTTAAGTCTAGGGCAGGCTTTGCTTCTGTAGTCTTGCAGGGCCTTATAGCCGCCCCCTCTACTTTATGACCACCTCCCTTTCTTTCTGCTTTGGGATTCTACCCTACAGTCATGACTGCAACAGTGAAACACGATGAACATAGTACAGTTGTGTACACTTACCATAAATGTAGATGTTCGAGTGTCTTCACTGTTGCAGTCTGGGTTTCCCTCCCTCCTGTCCCCTCTTATTTTTTCTTTTGTGTGGTTCCTTTTTTCACCCTTCTTGTGAGGTGTATTTGCAAAGGGTATGGGACCTTACTCATTTTGGAACTTCTGACATCTGGGGCAAGAAAAACTGGAGAACATGGCGTCACCTGTCAGCTTTGTACTCCTGGCGCTCTGACGTCAGGGAGCATGGCTGAACAGCTGACGCCGGACCCAGACTTTGAGATTCTGGCCGACCGAGGACTGCCTGCCGGCAGGTGAGAACCCTACAGTCATGACTGCAACAGTGAAGACACTCGAACATCTACATTTATAGTAAGTGTACACAACTGTACTATCCTGTTTGAGGTTCCATCCTTGGAAGTGGGTTCGATGGAGCGGGGTGTAACCCCAGTTCTTAGGTTGTCTTTCTCAGTTCTGGGCCCCCATCCCTCTTCGGGTGGACATGCATTCTGTGCGATGGAGAGAGCTCTTGCTTCTCCAAGAAACACCCACATTGGTCCAGAGGTTTACCAGTCAATGCTATGGTGGTGCTGGCGGCCACTAAGAAGGACCTAACTGGAGAGAGTCCTACTCTCCACCCACCCAACAGAGAGTTCCGGGCCGTGGACAGATTGGGGAAGCGAGTTTTTGCTTCACTGACCTTTGCCATATGGTCCCTGAACTACTTGGCACATTTTATGAGGCTCCAGAGAGACTTGATTTCCGAACTCTCTGGAGCACTCACAGGACAGGTGACTGACGAGATGAGGGACAAAGTTGCCTTGCATCTCGCAACCCTGTAATCGATCTCCTCCAATTTGTCCATGAGGTTGCTTTCACACGCAACCAAAAGAGCGGCTAGAGCTGCAGGTTCAGGTGTAGTTATGAGCCGTCACACCTGGATGTGCATTTGTGACCTCGCAAATCCCTTCAAGTCTTCCTTTTTGAATTCTGTCATTGAAGCATCTTCCCTGTTTGGCTCCAAGGTAAAGACACTCTGGCCAAGTGTGAGCAGAATGGTAAGATCCTGTCTGCCATTGGCCTATGTTATTCCAACCCTCAATGTTCCTTCTCCAGGAACCAGAGGAGTGGGAAGATGTGGCACAAAAAATCTCAGGGTCCTTTTCGTGCTGCACGTGGTGATGATACGCCCAGGGGCAGAGGGGGTAACAATTCCGGAAGATGCCCCTTTCGAGGCAGAGGGGGTCCACACAGCCAAGGCTCTAGAGACTCCATCTCTGGACAGCCTTACCAGCGCTCCTGAAGAGCGGCCCGATTGCTTGCCTCTGGAAGCAGTTGGGGGTTGTTTCTCTCTGCACCAACCTGCCTGGCTCTCTATCACCACCGATCGTTGGGTGCAGAACTTCATTACCAGAGGTTACACCATTACTCTCATATCTTATCCAAAACTTTCCAACTCAGAGGGAAGAAGCAGCTTCAGAAGTAAGAAAGCTGTATCAAAAAAGAGCCATCCAATTAATCCCAACAGACCAATGCGGATCTGGATTTTACTCAAGATTCATTTTGGTGCCAAAAAAGACAGGGGACTGGAGACCCATCCTGGATCTGAGCAGCTTGAGCAAACATATTGCCCAAACCAAATTCTGGATGGTCACGGTTCAGTCCATCCTCTCCTTTCTCAGGGAGGGCGATTGGATGTGCTTGATAGATTTCCGGGATGCGTATTACCACATCAAAATGGACAAATGCTCCAGGAGTCTGCTTTGCTAGGAGCCACTTATTACCAGTTTCGCACCCTGCCGTTCGGTCTCTCTACAGCCTCCAGAGTGTTCACGAAGTGCATGGCAGTGGTCACAGCTCACTTGAGACTGTAAGGATTCCGGGTGTTTCCGTATTTGGATGATTGGGTCCTTACCGCCCCCACCAAGCATCTTCTGGTAACAGCCCTGCAGTAAACCCTTTCTCTGGCAGAAACTTTGGGGATAACTGTGCACTGGGAGAAATCCAGCCTTGCTCCTCCCCAGCAGATAGAATTCATCTGGGCATTCTTCGACACTCAATCCTGTCTGGTTTTCCTCCCAGCTCACAGACTCCAAAGGTTGAGGCTTCAGCTCTGGGTGATACTCTTTCAAAACAAAGTCTCGGCGAGAGAAGTTCTTCAGGTCCTAAGATCTATGGCAACCTCCGTACCAATAGTGGCTCTTGCAAAACTGCATATGTGAATCCTCCAATGGCTTCTTTTCTCTCAGTGGTTCCTGAATCATCACCCTCTATGTTTTCAGATCCGAATAACCAACTCTTGCAAACAGGACCTTCTTTGATGGATGATGCCAGACACAGATCTTTGCAGCCACCCATTCCAGCCCCCTCAGCCCAAGGCCATTGTGACCCACAGATGCTACCCTGATAGGGGGTGGGGGCCATTTCCAGGGAAAGACAGTCCAAGGTGCATGGTCCATGCTGGAGGCCAGCTTGCATATCAACATTCTGGAACTGATAGCGGTGCTGTTAGCGTTGCAAGCATTCCATCTGGTCTTCCCCTCTGGAATGATTGCATTTCAGTCAGACAGTATGTCAGTAGTCTGGTATATCAACAAGCAAGGAGGAACCAAATCCTACCCCCGTGTCGAGAGGCCATGAGAATTTGGCAATGGGTGATAGATTCCAACCACTTTCTGATGGCAATGCATATCCCGGGGAGCTCCAGCGTGATTGCGGACAAGCTGAGCAGATGTATTCTCTTGCCCCATGAGTGGTCTTTCAATTCTGAAGTTGCAGCAGAAATTGGGGCCAGCCTTGCTGCAACTTCTTTGCCTCCCCTTCAAACAACAAATGCTGCAGCTATTTCTCCCTATTCCCCCCGAAGGGAGTCCTCAGGGGATGCTCTGATTCACAGTTGGCCCACAGGACCTCTCTATGCCTATTCCCCCCATTCCTCTGATTCCACAGTACTTAAAGAAAGCCATTCAGTTGAAATGCAAGGTGATCCTCTTAGCCTCATTTTGGCATTGACAAGTCTGGTTTCCCCTTCCTTCGGCCTCATCTGTTGTACCCACCGTGGATTCTGGACCTTATTCCAGATCTGATCTCTCAGCTCCAAGGGTTGACTCATCCAAATCTGTCAAGTCTCAAGCTGACAGCTTGGTGTCTCCACTTCTGCTAGTTACCAGGCAGGATGACCTCCCCTCTCCTGTGCATGATATCATTCTGGCTTCTCTTAAACCATCCACCAGAAGGCTGTACAGGGACAAATGGAAAAGGTTCTCTATTTGGTCAAAGGAAAGGATGCTAGATCCTTATTTAGCTCCAATCACAGCCGTCTTAAAATGCTTATCTAACTTTTGTGAAGATGGAACCTCAGTCTGTAGTATACGAGTACATCTGGCGGGAATTTCTAATTATCATAATGGATTGAATGGTACTCTACTCATATCACTGCATTTATCCAAAATCTTTCTCAGAGGAGTATCTCACATTAGACCCCCAATCAGACAGCCTAAAGAGCCATGGAACCTCGCACTAGTCCTCCAGTCTTTGACCCAACCCCTCTTCGAACCCACACGAATTGTGACATCAAATTCTTGTCATGGAAATTTCTCTTCTTGGTAGCCATCATGTCAGCCAGACACATTTCAGAGTTGCAGGCATTGTGCATCAAAGGACCCTACCTAATTTTTCATAAGGACAGAGTATCACTCCAGACAAACCCATCCTTCCTTCCCAAAGTTGTTTCTCAGTTTTCCGTCATTCAGTTTATTGACCTATCAGTATTTTTTTCTAACTTTTGTAATAAAGGTGAATACTGCCTACATTCCTTGGATGTACACAGGCAATTGCTATTCTGTTTGGACAGAACTAAAATTATTCATAAGATTGACCAACTGTTCATTTCCTTCTCTGGGCGTAGAATGGGAAACTGTTTCCAAGGTCACTTTATCGAAATGGCTAAGGGACTGCATACATTTCATTTATTCATTTACAAAAGAACTTAAGCCTCAGAATATTAAAGCCCATTGCACCAGATCTATGGCAACTTCTGTAGCCTTCCATTCTAGGGCTTCTATGGATGACATTTGCACAGCAGCCACTTTGGCTAAACCCCACACATTTATCAATCATTACAAATTGGACGTGGTCTCCAGAGGAAGAGCTGCCTTTGACTCAATGGTTCTTGGGAACGTTCTTCCATAAGGGCCACCCAAGGATGATAGCTGGGGATTCTGTCCTATCGGTGATGAATGGAAAGAAGATTAACAACATCAGATAAAGAAGTTATGTTTTACCATAACGTTCCATCTGTATTGTTTATCTTTTTTCATTCATCACTTCCCACTCTCCTTCCCCTGCCAAAGGCTCCTGGTAGATTCTTTGGGTCCAAGTGGTGTCTTGGGGTATTTGCGCAGAAATGTCCTCTGCTTTATTTGTATGATATGGGCAAACTCGATTTGAGGTAACAGGGTGAAGGGCATTGTGGGTAAAAGATTAGCTTGAGATTTTTTTGGCTGGCGCGAGCTTGATAATATGCCGACTCGGTTCCAAGGGCTCGGAACAGAACCCACTGGTGATGAATAAAAGAAGATGAACAACACAGATGGAACGTTATGGTAAGACATAACTTCTTTTTCTAGGTCGGCTTCCTCAGCTTCATCCAAATCTTCATGGAGCTTGGCAGAGGCTGATCTGGACAGGATGATGTGGAGATTTCTCAGGGCTCCGATCCAGATGGGGGTCCTGCCAACTCCATCCCCTCTTGGATCTGTGAGTGCACCTGCCCAACTAATACTATCTTCTTCTCCAATCAGACCTGTGGTCTCAGAGTCTCAAGTTCCAAGATCCCTGAGAGAGTCAGCTTTGGATCTGAGGAAGCTCCCTTCCTTTCCTCGACTCCAGTAATTTTCCTGACCAGCCCTGCTCTGATACTGTCAGATCAGGGCGTGTCTCTGATCTGATAAGTTGGCGCTGGGTTCAAAGGGCTGGGTTAAACTCCTACGTTGTCAGGGCCATCCCTCCCCCTTGGTGCCTTGGTTCTTGATAGCTCAAGTCCATTTCTCTCCGGAGGGGTCAGATCTGGGGTTGGCCCCAACCTCTCATCCTCAGCTGTCTCGGCTCCGAGGAGGGGGAAGAGATGTCTCTGGATCCATCAGCCTTTCAGGTAGTAGAAAGGGCTTTCTCTTTGCATAGAGAGCCATCCTCTCAAATCTTGGATCCTACCCTTCTCCCCTTGTTGAGCTTGAGGTCTGAGCCCATCATTTCTGTTCCTCAAGGTTAGCCAACTCCAGGAAGCCTCCACACTCATTCCCCAGAGGGATTATCCCCTTCTTCTGACAGCTCCCCCAAACATCCCACAGAAGATGTACCTCGGAAGAGAATGTGCAAGAGGAAGCACATATGTAGATTCCCCTGTGGAGTGTCTCATGGAAGACACTGATTCTGATGAGGGAGAAGGATCCCCTGATTGCTACCTGATGATATCTCCTTTGGGAACATCCTGGAAATCCTTAAACAGAAGAGTGGCTGGCCTTCCCAAGCTCCTTCCTCTGAGGATTCAGTGTTCCTGAAGGCTTTCACAGCTGGCCCATGTACATCTTGGGTGACCCCTCCCCATGGATGAATTTATTGATCTAGTTTCCTGACAGGCTTAGAAGGAACCAGACACTGTCGAGCCCATCTCAAAGTGGCCAGATAAATTCTTAGATGTCCTTCAAGGATGCATCTGCAGTCATAACAAATGGGTTGTCCTGTCGTCAGGCAGCCCTTCGGTCGGCCGGATTCCAAAGTCTGGGTCTGGCCTCGGCTGGTGTCGCACTTCACCTGACGTCATCTCTCCTGGTCTTCGGGTATAAAGGCATCAGCTGACGCCATTTTCCTCAGTCTTTCTTGCCGCGTGGCGCCCGAAGCAGAAGCTGTTCGCAAGTGCCGGTCGGTCAGATCCAGAGATTACTACTACCGAATACTACTTCGAAGACTTCTAAAAAGCTAAGTACCCCGTTGGGGACTCTTTCTTGCCTCAGACGATGTCAGAAAAAGTAAATAATTGTTTAACTTGTGGGAAACAAATACCTCATAAGGATTTCCACTCTTACTGCCTACCTTGTTTAGGCCCAGACCACGACGTAGCAGCCTGTTTAGCCTGTGCTTCCTTCAACCGACGAACGCTTAGGCGTCGGTCGGAGTTTGCTGAACAGTTTTTCGGCTCAGATTTTGCGTACATTATGCCGTCGGATCCTCCGACTACTCAAATTGTTAAAAAACGCAAAGAAAAAGACCGACACTCGCGGTCCGCGGTTTCGGCCGAAACCACGGTTAAGCAAACCACGAGTGTCTCGGTTTCGGCCGAAACCGAGCAAACGGGTCAATCTTCAGCCGAATCCATGACTACTACCGAGGCTCCTGTTACCCTAGTTGAATCGGCCTCTGAAGTTTTGCCTACTAATGTGGTTCCTATTGAATTATCAGACACCATCCCTTTGGATGTCTCTACCCCAGCACGTGGTGCTGCTAGGCCTCCTGCAGCCATGTCTATTAAGGCCTTTGCCAGGGCTAAAGCAGCCAAAACTGCTAAATCAGTGCCTGTTAAGCCCCCCTCACACAGGCCCAGTTCCAGTTCACAAATGCTTACTTTGGCAGAGGATCTCATCTCTTTAATTAGGGGATCCCAATCTCACCCAGACAGGGTCTCTCAGCCTCCAGAAAAGAGACCTAGAGCAGAGCCCCCAGAGCCAGTGTCCTCTGATGATTCTTCGGATGACTCAGACATTTCAGACCATCCAGAGGCTCCTTTTTCTACTTATGAAGATTCCGATGCTGAAGAATCTATTCCATCGGCCTCTCCACCAGAGGAATTTTCCTTTGGGGAAACCTTACATGCCATGAGAGAACAATTCCAATGGCAGGGACAAGATTTCTCAGATTCAAGAAAAAGGCTTAGGACCTTTCTACACTTACCACAACATAGGCCCTTAGCTATACCTCCAGTTCTGCCAGTTGTGGATGATGCATTTAATGATGTTTGCACTGCTCCTGATACTTTACCTCCAGCCCCTGCCAAACCAGATAGGTTTTACAGGGTACCAGACACTCATCACCACCTATACAAGGCCCCACTTGCAGATCCTGAGACTATCTCCCAGGGGCCTAAGGCAGTAGCTTCGACCTCAGCAAAAAACCCTCTTCCTTCTGAAAGGGAATCCAGGTCCTTAGAGAGATGGGGAAAAAGTTTACACCTCTGCTACTCTCTCAGCTAGAGCTTTGAACTGTCAGTTTCATATGATCCAATACCAAGAGTTTATGCTTGATCAGTTAACTAAGAAACTGTCCTCTGATGACAACTTAGATAAGAAATATGTTTTAGAAATGGTGAATAACATTCAGCAGGTTAGTAACCATTCTTTAAAATGTGGCTATGATGCACTGGAGGCTTCATTTAGATCAGCCATGACTGGCACAGTTATAAGAAGGCATGCATGGTTGAAAGAACAGGTCTTGCCGGATCATGTTAAAGCAAAGCTGTTAGATGCTCCTATGGATAAGGCCAGTCTATTTGGTACTCCTGCTCAGCAAGTAATGAAGAAAATGGAAGAGAAGGCAAAATCTGTACAAACAGTTAAGGATTTCTTACAGGTTCAGCCCCCAAGGTTTAGCAGGAACTGGCCTTCCAAAAATTGGTCCTTTCCAGACTCCTCAAAATCTCAGAGAGGCAGGAATAGACATGCCAGAGGCAGAAATCAATCCAGAGGAGGTGCCTACAGAGGACGCCAGTGGCAAGGCAATAACCAGCGAGGCACCGACACACCCACTGCCACTGCAACAGGACAATCACAGTGACTTGGCTCTGACACCGCCTACCAGGGAACAAATAGCAGCACCTTTAGGCGGAAAGTTAGCCTTATTTTCAAAAAATTGGCACTATATCACAAAAGACAAGTGGATTTTGCAGACCATAGACCAAGGCTACAGGTTTCACTTCCACACCTTACCAGTAAAAAGAGGAATGCCAAACCTACCCCCAAATCAAAAAACAGAAGCTCTAAAGCAGATAGCTCAATTAACAAAGATGAGAGCTGTGGAAAGAGTACCACTAACAGAACAGGGCAAAGGATTCTACTCCAGACTCTTCTTAGTACCAAGAAAAGAGAAAAGTTGGAGACCTATTCTCGACCTGTCCGTCTTAAACACATTCATCATTGTCCCAAAATTCAAAATGCTGACTCTACAGCAACTTCTTCCCATGCTGGGCAAGGAGTGTTGGCTGGTAACTCTAGATCTCAAAGAGGCATACCTGCACGTCCCCATACGACCAAATTGCAGAAGATACCTCAGATTTCTTGCAGGATCAGAGCATTATCAATTCTCAGCATTGCCCTTTGGCTTATCTACTGCCCAGAGTATTCACAAAATGCCTGGCATCAGTAATCGCCATTGCAGGCTACAGGGAATCCAAATTTATCCATACCTGGACGACTGCCTGATACAAGCGGACAACAAAAGCAAGCTGACAAAAGACTTACAAAGAGTCATTTGCTTACTACAAGCCCTGGGATACACAGTCAATTTAAAAAAGTCAAGACTGATACCATCCCAAACAAGAAAATTCTTGGGTGGAATTGGACACAGTAAAACAGATGGCATTCCTAACTGCAGAAAAACAAGAACAACTCCTCTTTACTTCTTGGCATTAACAAAGCAGAACAAACTAACAGCAAGAAAAGTACTGCAGGCCTTGGGCTTCATGGCATCATGCATAATCCTGGTCCCCCATGCCAGACTGCATATGAGAAAGCTACAGTGGTACCTAAAGAATTTATGGTCTCAACACAGGCACAGCTTAGAAACCGAAATCCCACTAATCCCATGCCTGAAACAAGAGTTCCTATGGTGGGCTCAAGCATGCCAGTCAAACCCAGGCTTGCCCTTCCACAAATTTCAAGCAAGCCAAACCATCACAACGGACGCCTCAGACCTAGGCTGGGGGGCACACATGCTGGACAAATGCATACAAGGATTATGGACTCCAGACCAGCTGCACCTGCACATAAATCAAAAAGAAATGCTGGCAGTAAAACTAGCAATCCAGAATTTCAGACCATTCCTCAAAGAAGGTCATTTAATGATAAGGACAGACAACACCACAGTCATGTGGTACATCAACAAACAGGGAGGCACTCATTCATACCCCCTATGCAGAATGACTCTGGACCTTTGGAATATGGCTCTGAGCTACAACATCCAGTTACAGTTAATATTTGTACCGGGAAAAGAAAACATCCTAGCAGACATGTTAAGCAGAACTACCTCGGATGCTCACGAATGGATGCTACACCCGGACATCTTCAAGGCCATCACAAAGAAATGGGGAATGCCACAAATAGACCTATTCGCATCCCCACTCAATCACCAGCTCAAGAAATTCTGCACAAGGACATACCACCCACTAGCATGGAAGGTGGACTCTCTATCCTTCAGTTGGAAAGGCCTCACAGCATATGCATTCCCACCTCTTCCTTTGATGCACAAGGTACTACTGAAAATCAAAGAGGAACGTCCAAGGATAATTCTGATAGTCCCAAATTGGCCAAGACAACACTGGTATCCATTGCTGAGGAGCATGTCTCGGGGGAAAACGTGGACACTACCCCTGATGCCTTTGATGTTAACTCAGAACAACTACAACATCATACATCCAGACTTAAAAACTCTGCAACTGACTGCCTGGAACATCACATAACAGCAACTAACCCAGATTTATCCCAAAGGGTGAAAGACATTATCCTTGAAGCCCGCAGACCTTCAACAAGAAGGAACTATGCAGGAAAATGGAAAAGGTTTGTCATTTGGAGTACTGAAAGAGGAAAAGATGTGTCAAAGATAGACATTGCTAACATCCTGGAGTACTTGGCAGAGCTTCTACATACAGGCCTGTCCTATTCCTCCATCAAGATACATGCATCAGCTATTTCTGCAGAATACAGCTTCGATCCCCCTGTCTTCTCACATCCTCTACTCAGGCAGTTCCTCAGAGGAATCAAGAATGTAAAACCTCCTAGGAAACCACCATTACCAGCATGGGACTTGAACTTTGTGCTAGAAAAATTGACACTCCCTCTATTTGAACCAGCAGCAACAGCAGATCTTCAACACCTATCATGGAAAACTGCTTTCCTACTGGCAATTACTTCAGCAAGAAGGGTTTCGAACTACAGGCCTTAATGGCAGTACAACCCTTCCTAATCTTCCATCAAGATAGAGTGTCCATGAGAACTAACCCTACATTTATGCCTAAGGTGGTATCCAGAGTGTCTCTAAACCAGGCAATCCCCCTACCTACCTTCTTTCCCAAACCACAGAACAGGGGGGAAAGACTGCTGCATACCTTGGATGTACATAGACAGTTACGCTACTACCTGGACAGAACCAAAGGTAACAGAAAAACTGACCAGCTTTTAGTAGCCTATGCAACAGGAAGGGAAGGAAAAGCAATTTCCAAACAGACAATCTCTAAATGGATAGGAAATTGCATAAGATTCTGTTACTCCTACCATGGAAAGCAAATTCCACAGAACATAAGACCTCACTCTACAAGGGCTACAGCCACTACCACAGCTTTCTTACGAGGAGTGGCTACCAAGGACATTATTGAGGCAGCTACTTGGACCTCCGTGCATACATTTGCCAAGCATTACAACTTACCTCTATATTCTAGATCCCGAGCAGGGTTTGCCACTGCTGTCTTGCAAGGGATCCTAACTACACCATAATTCTTCTTCCTCCTCCCCTAGTTTGGCTATGGTATTCTACCCATTTGTTATGACTGCAGATGCATCCTTGAAGGACATAGTACAGTTTTGTACCTACCATAAATGTAGATGTCCGAACAGTATAGCATCTGCAGTCAGGATTACCCACCCTCCTTCCCCTCTGTGGTACTCCTAGGGTATTTACCCTCCTAATAGCTAGCTAGGGGGGTATCTCTTATGGTGTATTTGTTTGTATATATGTACATACATGCTTATTTTTTGTGTTTGCCTACTATTTTTTCTGGAAACATTGGCATTTATCCAAAATTTAGTTTTCCAAGAGGGCAACTGGCATCTGGGGCAAGAAACACTGAGGAAAATGGCGTCGGCTGATGCCTTTATACCCAAAGACCAGGAGAGATGACGTCGGGTGAAGTGCGACACCAGCCGAGGCCAGACCCAGACTTTGGAATCCGGCCGACCGAAGGGCTGCCTGACGACAGGACAACCCATTTGTTATGACTGCAGATGCTATCCTATTCGGACATCTACATTTATGGTAGGTACAAAACTGTACTTTCCTCCTTCAGACAAACCCCACTAGAGCAAAGGTGTCCCAGGT
Source organism: Protopterus annectens (assembly GCF_019279795.1). Classification (NCBI taxonomy): domain Eukaryota; kingdom Metazoa; phylum Chordata; order Ceratodontiformes; family Protopteridae; genus Protopterus; species Protopterus annectens. The sequence continues at coordinate 1,506,010,163 of NC_056732.1, read as the reverse complement.
GATGTCATAGTTGTGGAAGCAGCCACTAAAAAGGAGCTAGCCATGCAAAGCTCCTCTGTCCATCCACCAAACAGGGAGTCCAGAGCAATGGACAGATTTGGAAAGCACATTTACACCTCAGCTACATTTGCACTGAGGTCATTAAATTACCTGGTACATTTTACTTGCTAATAGAGAGATTTGATCAAGGAGCTTTCAGACTCTATCACTGAGTCCATGTCTGTGGAGGATCTTAAGAAGGTTTCTCTCAGTTGGCTACTGTTTCATCTATTGCCATTTCATCGATGAGGCTGATCTCCCTTACAGGGGAGGGTCCCTTATGAGCACCAGGTTGAGGCATAGCCATTAAGAGACATACCTAGATGAGGCTATGCGACTTTGTGGAACCTTTTAAGGCGAAGGTGTGTTTTGTTAATGGGCCCTTTGATGTCTCCGCCTTTTTCAGGCCATCAGTGAAAGGCACACTTACCTGCAGCAAGCAGGAGGGAAAGACCCTGTCTGCCGTTGGTATCAAGTGTTCTACCCCTCAATGTTCATTCTCTAGGCGCTCCAGAAATTTCAGGGACCTTTTCAGGACTCGCTCGGGGATACTTCCTCCAGAGGCAGAGGAGGAGGTTTCAGTGGCAGACATCACCCCAGAGGCAGAGAGGGTCTGCAAAACCAGGGCTTCAGAGACTCCTTCTCTGATAGGAATTATCAGCACTCCTGAAGTGTTGCCCGATTGTCCCTCTCTGGAAACAGTCGGGGGTCATTTTTCCTTGCATCCGAACACCTGGACAGATATCACAAAAAATGCCTGGGTGCTAGAAATCGTATCCAATTTTGCTACATACCCCTTTCCCTTCCACCTCCTGTCCAAAGGAAGAAACCTCCTTATGTTCCACCCAGTCAGAGGGAGTACACAGCACAAGAAATTCAAAACCTGCTAGAAAATAGAGTCATCCAGGAGGTACCACTCGAACAGATAGGATTTGTAACTTACTCCCGCTTTTTTAATGCCAAAAAAAAAAAAACAGAGGACCTACCATTGTGGATCTAAGCAGTTTAAATCAGTATGTAAAGAAATCAAAGTTCCAAAAGGTTATGCTTTAGTCCAGCTTGCCTCTTCTGCACAAAGATGACTGGATGTGCTCTATAGATCTTCAGGATGCTTACTATCACATCAGAATAAAAAGGCACTCCAGGAGACACCTGCACTTTTAGCTGGGAGCCAATTGCTACCAATTCAGAGCACTACCCTTTGGACGTGCTACAGCCCCCAGAGTGTTCACCAAATGCTTGGCAGTCTTGGCAGTTCATTTGAGACTCAGAGGATTCCAGGTGCTTCCCTTTCTCGATGATTGGTTCCTCACCACCCCAACCAGGCATCAACTTCTACAAGCCAGGGATTACTTGCTTCAGATCTCCAACTCCCTTGGTATTACAGTAAACCTTGCCAAATCGAAGCTGACTCCTCTACAGATGCTGGAATTTATAAAAATTCAACTTAATACTACGACTCAAGTGGCATCATTACCTCTTCATCACATCATATTATTGAGAAATCAGGTGCGGGATTTGATGTCTTATCCATCCCCTCAAGCAGTGCTGGTGTTGCAAGCTCTTGGGTCACTGTCAGCTGCCATTCTTCTAGTTCCTTTAGCAAGATTTTTTTATGTGAATCCTTCAGTGGGTACTGACGTTTCAGTGGTCCATTCTTGACCAGCCTCTATTAGTTCCCATAAAATTTACTTCAGTTTGCAAACGTCATGTTTGATGGTGGAGCCAGTCAGATGACCTCTTTCTGGGCAGACCATTCTGACTGCCTTCCACAATAGCCAAGTTGACCACGGACACTTTCCAGCTGGGGTGGGGGCATTTCATGGTAAAGATGGTCTAAGGCATATGGTCCCCATCGGAGACCAAGTTGCATATAAATGTCTTAAAGATGACAGCAGTCCTTCAGGATGTTCTCCCTCTAGGGACTGTTGCGATACATGTGGACAACATGTCAATAGTCTGGTACATCAACAAACAAGGAGGAACCCATTCCTATCCATTGTGTATAGAGAGGCCATGAGGGTCTGGGAATGGGTGATTGCTTCAGACCGTTTTCTTATTGAAATGCACTTAACTGGGAGAGCCATTGTGCTGGCAGACAGACTCAGCAGATAAATTCTGATTCCTCATGAGTGGTCCCTCAACTAAACAGTAGCGAATATGATCTTCAGCCACTGGGACTGGCCTTGCTGCGACCTGTTTGCCTCTCCCCTCAACAACAAGTGCAGAAACTACTTCACTCTGATACCCTCCAGGGGAGTCACCAAGGCGTGCTCTGATTCACAATTGGTCCCCTGGTCTCCTCCATGCTTACCCCCTCTTCCACTGATCTCAAAGTTTCAACAGAAAACAAAAAAGCTGAAGAGCTCAGTCATCCTCATTGCCCTGTTCTGGCCTTGACAGGTATGGTTCTCCTTCCTGTGATCTCAGGTGAAATATCCTCCATGGATACTGGAACCCAATCAGGGTCTCTTATCTCATCCATCAGAAACTCAGCATCCCAATCTCTATGCCCTCAAACTTACCACATGGGTTTCTCCACTTCCAGTGATAGTAAGATGGTCCAGGCTCGCTTTCCCAGTTCGTGACATTATCTTGGCCTCCCAGAAGGCCTCCACTTAGAAAGTCTACAGAAGCAAATGGAAAAGATTTTCTGTATGGGCTTCCAGGCAAAATATTGATCCCTTTTCAGCACCCACTTCGGCCATTCTTCTTTTTCCTCACTGCTCTTTTTTAAGGAAGGGGTTCATTTTTCTACTATTAAACTCAAGATGATGTCCTTCATGGATGCATCTGCAGTCATAACAAGTGGGTTGTCCTGTCGTCAGGCAGCCCTGCAGTCGGCCGGATTCCAAAGTCCGGGTCCGGCTTCGGCTGATGTCGCACTCCACCCGACGTCATCTCTGTTGGTCTTCGGGTATAAAAGCATCAGCCGACGCCATTTTCCCCAGTCTTTCTTGCGCGTGGCCAAGCAGAAGCTGTTCGCAAGTGGCGGTCGGTCGGATCCAGAGATTACTTCTACCGAATACTACTTCGAAGACTTCTAAAGCTAAGTACCCCGTTGGGGACTCTTTCTTGCCTCAGCCGATGTCAGAAAAAGTTAACAATTGTTTAACCTGTGGGAAACAAATACCTCATAAAGATTTCCACTCTTACTGTCTGCCTTGTTTAGGCCCAGCCCACGACGTAGCAGCCTGTTCGGCCTGTGCCTCTTTCAACCGACGAACGCTTAGGCGTCGGTCGGAGTTTGCAGAACAGTTTTTCGGTTCTGTTTTTGCGTACATTATGCCGTCGGATCCTCTGACTACCCAATCTACCAAAAAACGCAAAGATAAAGACCGACACTCGCGGTCCACGGTTTTGGCCGAAACCACGGTAAAGCAAACCGCGAGTGTCTCGGTTTCGGCCAAAACCGAGAAAACTGATCAAAGTACAGCTGAACCTATTCTTACAACTGAGGCCCCTGCTACAACTCTTGAATCGACCTCAGAAATTTTACCCACTACGGTGGTTGACTTATCAGACACCATCCCCTTGGATGTCTCTACCCCAGCACGTGGTGCTGCTAGGCCTCCAGCAGCCATGTCCATTAAGGCCTTCGCCAGGGCTAAAGCAGCCAAGACTACTAAAACAGTGCCTGTTAAACCCCCCACATCCAAGCCCTCTTCTAGTTCTCAAATGCTTTCTTTGGCAGAAGATTTAATTTCTTTAATTAGAGGATCTCAATCTCACCCAGACAGGGCCTCTCAGCCCCCAGAGAAGAGACCTAGGGCAGAGCCCCCTAAGCCAGTGTCTTCTGATGATTCTGCTGATGAATCAGACATAACTGACCAGCCAGAGCCTCCCTTCTCCAATTTTGAAGATTCTGATGCTGAAGAATCCATTCCAGCTGCTTCCCCACCAGAAGAATTCTCCTTTGGGGAAACCTTGCATGCCATGCGAGAACAGTTCCAATGGCAGCAACAGGATTTTTCAGACTCCAGAAAAAGACTTAGGACCTTTCTGCACCTCCCACAGCACAGGCCCTTAGCTATACCTCCTGTTCTCTCTGTGGTGGATGATGCTTTCAATGATGTTTGCTCCGCTCCAGATTCATTACCCCAGCCCCTGCCAAACCAGACAGATTTTACAGGGTGCCAGATACTCATCACCACCTTTACAAGGCCCCACTTGCAGACCCAGAAACTATATCCCAGGGTCCCAAGGCAGTAGCGACCACAGCTAAAACCCTATTCCTTCTGAAAGGGAAGCAAGGTCATTAGACAGATGGGGTAAAAGGTCTACACTTCAGCTACTCTCTCAGCTAGAGCTTTAAACTGTCAGTTTCACATGATACAATACCAAGAGTTTATGCTTGATCAGTTAACTAAAAACTAACCACTGATGAATCTCTTGATAAGAAATATGTATTAGAGATGGTAAATAACATACAACAGGTTAGCAACCATTCCTTAAAATGTGGCTATGATGCACTGGAGGCTTCATTTAGATCAGCCATGACAGGCACAGTGATAAGAAGGCATGCATGGCTAAAGGAACAAGCTTTACCGGATCATGTTAAAGCTAAGTTGCTGGATGCTCCTATGGACAAGACAAGTTTGTTTGGTACACCTGCCCAGCAGGTTATGAAGAAAATGGAAGAAAAGGCAAAATCTGTTCAAACTGTTAAAGATTTCTTGCAGGTTCAACCCCAAGGTTTAGCAGGAACTGGCCTGCCAAAATTGGTCCTTTCCTGACTCCACAAAATTTCAAAGGGGCAGGAATAGACGTTCCAGAGGCAGAAACCAATCCAGAGGAGGTGCCTACAGAGGACGACAGTGGCAAGGTAACAACAGAGGCACAGACACAGCCACTGCCACTACATCAGCACAACCACAGTGACTTAATCCTAAATCCGCCTACCAGGGAACAAATAGCAGCTCCTCTAGGCGGAAAGTTAACCTTATTTTCAAAGAACTGGCACTACATAACAAAAGACAAGTGGATTTTACAAACCATAGATCAAGGTTACCGGTTTCACTTCCACACTTTACCAGTCAAAAGAGGAATGCCAAATCTACCTCCAAATCAAAAACAGAGGCTCTACGCCAGATAATGGAGTTAGCAAACATGAGAGCTGTGGAAAGAGTGCCAACAGCAGAACAAGGAAAAGGGTTCTATTCCAGACTATTCCTAGTTCCAAGAAAGGAAAAAGTTGGAGACCAATTCTCGACCTGTCCACCTTAAATACATACATCATTGTCCCAAAATTCAAAATGCTGACCCTACAGCAACTTCTTCCCATGCTGGGCAAGGAGTCTTGGCTGGTAACTCTAGATCTCAAGGAGGCATACCTGCACGTCCCCATTCGACCAATCTGCAGAAGATACTTCAGATTTCTTGCAGGATCAGAGCACTATCAATTCTCAGCATTGCCCTTTGGCTTATCTACTGCCCAGAGTATTCACAAAATGCCTGGCATCAGTAATCGCCCATTGCAGACTACAGGGAATTCAAATGTACCCATACCTGGACGACTGCCTGCTACAAGGGGACAACAAAAGCAAGCTGACAACAGATTTACAAAGGGTCATTTACTTGCTACAAGGACTGGGATACACAGTCAATTTACAAAAGTCAAGGCTGATACCATCCCAAACAAGGACATTCTTGGGCTGAATTGGACACAGTACAACAAATGGCATTCCTGACTACAGAAAAACAAAAAGAACTTCCTCTTTACTTCTTGGCACTAACAAAACTGAACAAGTTAACAGCAAGAAAAGTTCTGCAGGCCTTGGGCTTCATGGCATCATGCATAATCTTGGTCCCATTTGCCAGACTACATATGAGGAAACTACAGTGGTACCTAAAGAATTTATGGTCCCAATACAGACACAGCCTAGAAACAGAAATCCCACTAATTCCATGCTTAAAACAGGAGTTCCTATGGTGGGCTCAGGCATGCCAGTCAAACCCAGGCCTACCCTTTCGCAGATGTCAACCAAGCCAGACCATCACAACAGACGCTTCAGACCTAGGATGGGGGGCCCACATGCTGGACAAATGCGTGCAAGGATTGTGGACACAGGATCAACTTCACCTGCACATCAATCTAAAAGAAATGCTGGCAGTAAAACTGGCAATCCAAAAGTTCAAACCATTTCTCAAAGAGGGCCAGTTGATGATAAGGACAGACAACACCACAGTCATGTGGTACATCAACAAACAGGGAGGCACTCATTCATACCCCTATGCAGAATGACCTTGGAGCTGTGGACCCTGGCACTCAGCTACAACATTCAGTTACAGGCAATATTTGTACCGGGAAAGACAATACTCTAGCAGACATATTAAGCAGAACCACTTGGATGCCCACGAATGGAAGCTGCACCGGACATCTTCAAGACCATCTCAAAGAAATGGGGAATGCCACAGATAGACCTATTCGCATCACCTCTCAATCACCAGCTCAAAAATTCTGCACAAGGACATTCCACCCACTAGCATGGAAAGTGGACTCACTCTCCTTCAACTGGAAAGGCCTAACAGCATATGCATTCCCACCTCTTCCTTTGATACACAAGGTACTACTAAAAATCAAGGAAGAACGTCCAAGGATAATCCTGATAGCTCCAAACTGGCCAAGACAACACTGGTACCCACTACTGAAGAGCATGTCTCGAACAATATGTGGCCAATACCCTGATGCCTTTGATGTTAACTCAGAACAACTACAGCATCATACATCCAAACCTAAAACGCTGCAACTGACTGCATGGAACATCACATAGCAGCAGCTAATCCAGAACTTTCCCAAAGAGTTAAAGACATTATTCTTGAAGCACGCAGACCTTCAACAAGAAGGAACTATGCTGGAAAATGGAAAAGGTTTGTCATTTGGAGTACGGAAAGAGGAAAAGATGTGTCAAACATAGATATGCCTAACATTCTGGAGTATCTGGTCGCACTTGTTCATTCAGGCCTGTCCTACTCCTCCATCAAGATACATGCATCAGGTATTTCAGCAGAATACAGCTTTGATCCACCTGTTTTTCGCACCCTTTGCTCAGGCAGTTCCTCAGAGGAATCAAGAATGTAAAACCTCCAAGGAAACCACCATTACCAGCTTGGGATTTAAACTTTGTGCTAGAAAAGTTGACACTATCACCCTTTGAACCAGCAGCAACAGCAGACCTACAACACCTGTCCTGGAAAACTGCTTTCCTACTGGCAATTACTTCAGCAAGGAGGGTTTCAGAACTACAGGCCTTAATGGCAGTGCAACCCTTCCTAATCTTCCACCAAGATAGAGTGTCCATGAGGACTAATCCTACATTTATGCCCAAGGTGGTATCCAGAGTGTCTTTAAACCAGGCAATCCACCTACCTACCTTCTTTCCCAACCCACAAAACAGAGGGAAAAGAATACTGCATACCTTGGATGTACATAGACAGCTACGCTACTACTTGGACAGAACAAACAATAGCAGAAAGACTGACCAACTTTTTGTAGCCTATGCAACAGGAAGGGAAGGAAAAGCTATTTCCAAACAGACAATCTCCAAATGGATAGGAAATTGCATACGATACTGTTACTCCTTCCATGGAAAACCAATTCCACAGAACATAAGACCTCATTCTACAAGGGCAACAGCCACTACCACAGCCTTCTTACGAGGAGTGGCAACCAAAGACATTATTGAGGCGGCTACTTGGACCTCTGTGCATACATTTGCCAAGCATTATAATTTGCCTCTATATTCCAGATCCCGAGCAGGGTTTGCCACTGCTGTACTGCAAGGGATCCTAAACACACCATAATCTACTTTTATCCTCCTCCCGTAGTTGGCTATGGTATTCTACCCACTTGTTATGACTGCAGATGCATCCATGAAGGACATAGTACAGTTTTGTACCTACCATAAATGTAGATGTCCGAACTGGATAGCATCTGCAGTCAGGATTACCCTCCCTCCTTCCCCTCTGTGGTACTCCTAGGGTGTTTACCCTCCTAATAGCTAGCTGTTGGGGGGAGTCTTTTATGGTGTATTTGTTTGTATATATGTACATACATGCTTATTGTTGGGTTTACCTCTATCTATTTGGAAACATTGGCATCTATCCAAATTTTAGCCTGCAAGAGGGCTACTGGCATCTGGGGCAAGAAACACTGAGGAAAATGGCGTCGGCTGATGCTTTTATACCCGAAGACCAACAGAGATGACGTCGGGTGGAGTGCGACATCAGCCGAAGCCGGACCCGGACTTTGGAATCCGGCCGACTGCAGGGCTGCCTGACGACAGGACAACCCACTTGTTATGACTGCAGATGCTATCCAGTTCGGACATCTACATTTATGGTAGGTACAAAACTGTACTTTCTTTATGTTTCACTGTTGCAGTCCTCACACTTGGTTTATCTGCCTGCAGGTAGCCCTCAGTCGGCTCGAATACCAGAGTCTTAGTATTTCTGCGTCGGATGTTGTCACTGCTTTCGTGATGTCAGGTTGTCAGGGGTATAAAAACAGGCATCCGACGCCATTACATCAGTCTTTCTTGCCGAGGAGGAGCCTGAAGCAGAAGCAGTTTGCAAGTGCCGGTTGGCCGCTACCTGAAACTTTCATTTTTCGAGTTGATATTCCTGAAGTCTTCTAAAGCTAAGTATCCCGTTGGGGATCCTTTTTTCTTGCTCTAACCGATGTCTGAAAAAATTAACAATTGTCTTGCCTGTGGAAAGCAAATACCTCACAGAGATTTTCATTCTTACTGCATCACCTGTTTAGGCCCAGACCACGACGTCCGTCGCTGTCGGTTTTGTGTCTTTAACGTCTGAACCATTCGTCGTCGGGCTATTTTTGTTGCTAAATTATTTCGCTTTCAATCTCCGTATTCTGAAATAGCTTCAGTAAGCCATCCGACTACCGATCTTCTGAAAAAACGTAAGGATAAAGACAGAGACAGACTGCATAGGTCCAGAACTGCTGACGACGCTTCCGTTAAGCTAATCTCCAGTCCGCCAGTACTCAGTGAGGTGCCTTTGCAGCCCCTAATACCCGCTTCTGTGGATTCGCAGGCCTCCGCTGAGACCCATTTGGAGTCTGGTATGCCGCAAAATGCTTCTTCGACTATGGAACCTGCGGATGTCTCTACCTGGGATGGGTCCAGAGCCGCTGTGCAGGCACCGGCTTCTGAGGGTGTTTTCTGACCTACCGATGTTCGAATCAAACCGACTTCTTTTTTAACCAAAACTACCGAGTTTCTTAGGCCCAGAGTATGCCCTACGCCTAGAAAACCGATGACCAAAGCGCATGCTCAGGCTCCCATGCCACAAAACAAATGCTTAGAATGGCTGAAGACCTTATAACGCTAATTAGGGGAAGCCAGCCTTCCCCTGCTAAGAGACAAAGAATTCTGTTGCCTTCAGATTCTACAGACCAGGAGTCCGATGACTCTGACCTTTCTGATTATCAGGACATGCCCTTATCAGCCTATGAGGATTCAGATGCAGAGGAATCCATTCCCTCTACCTCCCCTCCAGAGGATTTCTCTTTTGGTGAAACCTTGCATACTTTGAGAGGATTTCCATTGGGAATGTCAGTCCAAAAAGAGACTCAGAGAATTTTTAGAGCTACCCCAGCACAGGCCTTTAGCTATTCCCCCTGTCCTGGATGTTGTGAATGATGTTTTCATGGAATCCAGTCTTACTCCAGACACCTTACCTCTGGCCCCTAGGAAACCTGACAGGTACTACCGAGTACCTGATTCTCACAAGTTTCTTTTCAAGAACCCTACTGCTGATCCAGAGATCATTTCCCAGGGATCTAAAGGTATTAAGGCTACTACAGCCAAAAATCCTACCCCTTCAGACAGGGTTTCCAGAGCTTTAGACAGCTGGATATACCTCTGCAACTCTTGCCAGTTTCACATGCTGAAGTACCAGCAACATATTATGGAACTCGTTAAACAAAAAATGGTAATATTTCCAGATTGTGCAGAAAATAAAGATTTGCAAGAGCTTATGCATTCTGCAAACCAAGTTAGTAAGCATAATTTGCAGTGTGGTTTTGATGCCCTAGAAGCATCTTGCGGGGCGGTAGTCACTGGCTTTGTACTGAGAAGACATGCTTGGCTGAAGGAGCAGACCTTGCCAGATCATGTAAAATCCAAATTACTAGATGCTCCTTTAAATAAGGATGTTTTGTTTGGCACCAAAGCAGAAGTTGTTCTTAAAAAGTTGGAAGAAAAAGCTAAATCTTTGCAAATTGTTAAAGAATTCTTACAAGTGCAACCACCTAGATTCAGTAGGCATTGCCGTTCAAAACACTGGTCCTTTCCAGCCTCCTCCAGGCCTTCCCAAACAAGACCCAGGGGAAACAGACCACCCAGACTACAGTCTCAGGGTATGCCGAGATCTAAGCAATGGAGTGCTCTCACCTCTAAAACAGGGAGTGGTAAGCCACCTCCCTATGGAAAAAGTTCACAATGACTTCTCAGTTCTACTTCCCAGCCCTGCCCAAATTGCTTGTGCCCCTAGGAGGAAAACTTGCCCTTTATGCATAAAACTGGATGTCCATCACTCAGGACCGATGGGTCCTCAGCATTGTATCACAGGGGTACAGATTTTATTTCCATTCACTGGCAACCCCATGCGGGTTTCCAGACCTTCCTCCAAACCAATAGGCAGAGGCTCTAAACCAAGTTCTTTCCCTGCTCAACATCAGAGCTATTCAGCCAGTTCCAGTAGAACAAAGGGGTCAGGGTTTCTACTCCAAACTGTTCCTTGTACCCAGGAAAGAGGGTTCTTGGTGCCCAATCCTGGATCTTTCCATTCTCAACACCTTTCTGGTGGTCCCAAAATTCAAGATGCTTACCCTGCAACAGCTTCTCCCTGTGCTAGCCAAGGATGCCTGGTTAGTCACCCTAGACTTAAAAGAAGCTGATCTGCACATCCCCATCAGGGAATCATGCAGGAAATAGCTACGTTTCAGGGCAGGATCTGTGCATTATCAATTCTCTGCACTTCCCTTTGGCTTATCTACTGTGCCCAAGGTATTCACAAAATGCCTGGCTCCAACCATTGCATATTGCAGGCAGAGACATATCCAAATTTACCAGTACTTGGACGACTGCCTGATTCAGGTGGACAGCCAGGAATTGCTGCTTCAGCACATGGCATTTGTAAAAAGCCTTCTCACTTCACTGGGGTACACCATCAATAAAAATAAATCACAACTGGTGCCCAGTCAAAAGATTGTATTCCTGGGAGCAAGCTTGGACACAACTTCCCAGATGGCATTTCTCACTTCAGAAAAACAGGTCTATCTGACAGACTACTTCAAACAAATGGCCACCACAACCCAGCTAACTGCAAGAAAAATACTGCAAGCCCTAGGGTTCATGGTCTCATGTATTCTGCTAATCCCATATGCAAGAAAGCATATGAGGAAACTTCAATAGTACTTAAAAAGTCTTTGGTGCCAACATCCTCAGGACCTGGAAACAAGTCATTCTTATTGTACCTTGTCTAAGGGCAGTGTTCCTTTGGTGGGCAGAAGCATGCAACCACAACAAGGGACTGCATTTTACTCTACCCCATGCTGCCCAAACCATGACCACAGATGCATCAGACTATGCATGGGGGGCCCACATGGCTGGCAAATGCATTCAGGGCCACTGGAGCCCAAGCCAAATTCTCCTGCACATCAACCAAAAGGAGATGCTAGCTGTACAAAATGCTCTGACAGCTTTCAGATACCTAATCCTTCCAGGACAACTGCTGATAAAAACAGACAACACCACAGTTATGTGGTACATAAGCAAGTGGGGGGAAACCCATTCTTACCCACTCTGCAGGTTAGTCATGACTCTGTGGAGCACAGTATTGGACAACCAAGTCCATCTACAAGCTCAATTCCTGCCAGGCAAACAAAATTCACTGGCAGACAACTAAAGCAGAAATCTCCTACACCCACACAAGTGGAAATTGGAGCCCAGCACCTTCATTCTTCGGATCCAGAGGTGGGGGACCCCAGAGGTGGATCTCTTTGCCTCTCTCCATAACCACCAGTTAAGCAAATTCTGCACCAGGAACCCTCACAGCAGGGCCTGGAAGGTGGATTCCCTATCCTTTCAGTGGGAAAACCTCTCAATATATGCCTTTCCCCCTCTGCCCCTTCTCTCAGGAGTACTACTCAAGATAAAAGAAGACAGGCCAAGGACAGTTCTGATTGCCCCGGACTGGCCACGCCAGCACTGGTACCCACTCCTGTGCAGCCTGACAACGGCACCACCCTGGCACCTACACCAGACCCCTACCCTGCTGTCACAGCAGGAGGGACAGATTATGCATCCAAAATTGCAAACCCTAAATCTTGCAGCCTGAATTATTCCTTGAACACTCCACCAGCAACCCAAAGTAAGCAGGTGCTGGATATCATTTTTGAAGCCAGAAGGCCTAGTACTAGGAAATCCTATGCGGAAAAATGGAAAAGGTATTGTTCTTGGATTCAGTCTAAACGAAAGGACACAGCAGTGCCCTCCTTACCTCTAATCCTGGATTACCTAGTGGAGCTACTCCACAGAAGCCTATCCTTCTCCTCCATTAAGATTCATGCCTCTGCCATTTTGGCTCATTACAATACTGAGCCACCTCTATTTTCTCACCCTCTCATCAAACAGTTCCTGAGAGGAGCCAACAACTTAAGGCCTCCAAGTAGAGAACCCACCCCTGCTTGGGACCTTAACTTTGCACTGGAAAAGCTCACTGTTCCCCTTCTTGAACCTGCTGCCTCAGCAGAGTTAAAATTCCTCTCTTGGAAAACAGCCTTGCTTCTAGCCATTACTTCAGCTAGAAGAGTGTCTGAGCTACAGGAACTGATGGTGGTGGAACCCTTTATTATCTTCCATGCTGACAGGGTTTCCCTCTGGACTAACCTGTCCTTTATGCCTAAGGTGGTGTCCACTGTGGCCCTAAACCAATCCATCCATTTGCCAACCTTCTTCCCTAATCCTTGGAATAAAGGGGAAAGGATCCTGCACTCTTTGGATGTGTACAGACAGCTCAGGTTCTACCTTGATAGGACTAAGCCTTTCAGAAAATCTGACCAGCTGGTAGTCAGCTTCGCTACAGGGGCAGAGGGCAAGGCCATTTCTAAACAAACCATTTCCAAATGGATAGCACACTGCATTCATTTCTGGTATAAGCACCATGGAAAACCAACCCCTCAGGGGTCAGAACACATTCCACTAGGGCTACTTCTACCTCTACAGCATTTCTCAGGGGAGTTCGTACCAGAGACATTCTGGAAGATGCAAACTGGAGTTCTGTACACACCTTCACCAAGCATTACCACTTACCTATCTTTTCCAAATCCAGGGCAGGATTTGCTACAGCAGTCTTGCAGGGCCTACTAGCCAGCCCTAACTCTTCTTGACTGCCTCCATCCTTCCTCAGCTTTGGGAATCAATCCAAGTGTGATGACTGCAACAGTGAAACATGAAGAACATAGTACAGCTGTGTACACTTACCATAAATGTAGATGTTCGAGTGTATTCACTGTTGCAGTCCTGGTTTCCCTCCCTCCAGCCCCCTGGTTTTCTCTTTCTTTCTATCTCTCCTCTCTTTGGCTATTCCTAATGGTATTGGTATTTACTTTTTACTGGTGGTGGTTTACACAACATATACTAGCTCCCTATTTGGGGGCTCCTGACATTTGGGGCAAGAAATGCTGATGTAATGGCATTGGCTGCCTGTTTTTATACCCCCTGACGACCTGACATCATGGAAGAAGTGACAGCATCCGACACAGAAATACTAAGACTCTGGTATTTGGGCCGACTGAGGGCTACTGGCAGGCAGATAACCCAAGTATGATGACTGCAACAGTGAATACCCTCAAACATCTACATTTATGGTAAGTGTACACAACTGTACTTTAGCAGCCATATCCAACTTCCGTGCTGGAAATGAATCATTCTCTCTGACATTTTCCAGATTATGTAAAGCTTTTATGAAGCGGAATTTTCCTCCTTAGACCTCCAATAAAGGATCCCCCCCTCCTTAGGATTTTACAGTGGTCCTTCAGGGGTGAGTTCTGAAACTCTTTGAACCGGTGGACAAATGTGACATGAAGTTTCTTTCTTGGAAAACAATCTTTTTAGTAGGTATTATTTCAGCAAAAAGAATTTCTGAACTGCAGGCTTTATCAGCTAGGCCTTCATTATTTTCCATAAGGATAGGGTGTCTCTATAAACCACCCCTACCTTTTTGCCTAAAGTGGCCACAGAGACTAACATTAACCAGCCCATACAATTACCTGTTTTCTTTACAAACTTTTCTAATAAGGGTGAATATATGCTGCACCTTCTTGATTTCCACAGGCAATTATATTTTTATCTCCACAGGACAAAACAGTGCAGGAAGTCCGATCAGCTGTTTACATCCTTTTCCCCTAGCTGCTTGGGTCAGGCAGTATCCAAAATTACTCTGGCCAAATGGATTACTGATTGTATCTCGCTGATTTATTCTCAAAAAGGTTTGGAGTTGCCTCATCGCCCTAGAACGCATTCCGCTAGATTTATGGCTACTTCATCTGCCTTTTCTTCAAGAATCTCCATTGATGACATCTGCACTGCAGCCACTTAGTCAAATACTCATACCTTTGTTACCCATTACAAATTAGACATTGTCTCCAGAAGCAGAGCTTCCTTTGGTTCAGCAGTGCCCCGGCATGTCCTTCCTTGGGGACCTTCCGAGAGTTACGTAGCTGGGGACCCTGACCCATTTGTGAAGAAGAATGGAAAGGACAACATCGGATTTAGAAGTTCTGTACTTAACATCACTTGGCATCTGTGTTGTCCATTTTCATTTTTCCTCACCTTCCTTCCCAACCATCCCCCGGCCCTGTCACCTCTTGAAGGATCTTTGGATGTGATTGGAACCTTCATGTTCCTGGTTTGAGCCTCATCTTTTCTGGTGTCTGTTCTGTCTCTTTAACACAGGGGGCAGTAAGGCAGCAAACTCAATCTGAAGAGTTGGGGATGAAATAGAGCATTGTGGGTACAGGGAGGAGCTTAAGTTTTGGATCCAAAGTTCTGTTTATGCGGCTGAGTCGAATCCAAAGATCGGATCCTAGAACTGTTTGTGAAGAAGAATGAAAATGGACATTAAGTACATAACTTCTAATTTGGTTACATGTTGAAAAAGCGCCACAGATAAATTTAGAAAGGTGCAGAATTTCTGTTGCATATTAATGCTGTTAAGAGTAACACTTGTCTACCTAGGTGTGTACTTGTCATGAGGTTATCTTGGTTATATGTGGAAAACCTATTTTAGCTTGAGTACATTTCTTGAGTACCTTTGTAGGGGAGGGATAGTTGATTAAGGTTCATCTAGGGTTAAAGAGGGTGAAAACACTGCAGATTCTTAGTTTAAGTAGATAATATTACATAATTGTCCAAAACTGTCCACCAAACAAACATTACCCTGAAAATCTGGTTTCTGATGTTTTGAATGGAGTTACTTCATTTAGATACAGTAAATATCCTCCCATTCTTAAATTTGGTTACATTCCCAAGTCTTCAGCTCCTGCTGATGACCTTACCAGATTTCCCCTTCCCATTTCTCTAGATGCAGAACCCCATTAGGAACATTTTGTCAAAGAATTGGGATATTATTAAGAGTAGCCATGAATTGTCCAGGGTATTGGGTGACACCCCTAGTTTTAGTTACAAGAGAACTAGGTCTTTGAAGAATCTTTTTGAAAAAAACATCCCCTTCTCTTCTTAGTTGCCCTATTCAAATGACAGGGATGTACAACTGTGGCAAATGTGTTTGCTGCCCTTTTATTGCTTTGGGTGCTAGTTTCCAATTTCCCAATCCCAAGTTTCTGATACAGTTTAGTGATTTTTTGATTGTAATAGCACTAACATTGTCTACCTGGGAGTGTGTGATGAATGCTCTGCGTTCTGTGTAGGCAAAACTATTAGAAAACTTAGTGACCGCATTAAGGAACACCGTCAGGCTATAACGAAAGGTGACTCGAAAAATGCTTTGGCTAGACACACACTTTCTAGCTCCCAATGCAGCAGATTTTTGTTCCTAGTACTTGATTATCTGTCATTAACTGTGGTGGTGGTGCTGCGGTAGCGTTGTCGCCTCACAGTAAGATGTTGTCCTGTTCGATTCTCAGCTAAAGCGTCTTCTGTGTGGAGACATGCGTGAATGGGCGTACCTTCATTGAAGGTTGTGCGTCAGAGCTGGCAACTCGGTACGTAAAAATCTACTGCCAGTCATTAGCGAACCAGAGTTCCGCTGTGGCGACCCCTAACCGGGAAAAGCCGAAAGATACAACAACTTGATTATGTGTCATTACCTTATGGAGACTGCAATCCTTTACTTGAAGTAAAAAAGCTTAGATGGCGGATTAGACTTCAGGCTGACACGCCCCCTGGCCTTGATGGGAATCTTAATGTGAGAAGCATTCTCAAATGGGTCAGATAAGAGTGGTAGTTCCCTCTCCTACTAGTACAATTTTCTGGAACTTTAGAATTTTAGAATGTTATTTCACATCTAGTGTATTTTTGAATTATCCATTGTATAATTCTGATGAAGTTCGATTAGTGAACACTGCATTAGCGGATAGAAGCGCTTAATTTATGTTGTGATATAAATGTTTTTTTCGCTGTCATGGATTTTTGCTGCAGCAGGTTTACAAGGATTTATTAAATATTCTACACTGAAGATTCATTTCCAGTTCTTCCTGACTCCATTGGCACTATAGTTTTGTTGTTAATATTACATAATTGTTTGGAAGGATGATAAACTGGGTTTGCTAATGTAACTTTATGGTAAGGAGTCGCTGAGTTTGTTTATCCATTTGCCCGTCTAGCATGGGGCACTTCAGTATAGCTCCAAGTTTTAGATTTAGTCTTTTGATGTAATATTTGTTTTTACCCTACCTCTATCTGTATACTGTGTGTGTTTACTTATTTAGCATCCAAGGGGTTGTGTTGAACTATTATACTTATCCAGACATGACACATACCAAAAAATGCGGCAAAGATATAACTGTGTTACAGAAAAAGGTAGACTTTAGTATAAGTCATGAAGGTGAAAAAACAATTGCAGTAGCTAATGGTTAAATGCAGACTACAGGAACACTGCTATCAAAACACAAAGTGTGTTGGTGATTTAGTCATAGTTGGGAGCATGGAGAAGCATAGAGAGGCATAGGACACTATAAAAATATGGTGCCAGTCTTCGTTGTCTTGTTATTGGTTGGTTGTTTTAAACAAAATTATTTATCAGTTCACGATAACTTTCTGTTATTTTAGGCTTGGGAAGACCACCATTTTGTCCTCCTAATAGGAACCAGAGAGTCTTTCAACCCCAGTACAGTTGGCCAGCAGAGGGAATTCGACTCAGGTCAGTTTAAAGTTGACACCTTTTTATGCTTGCCTCATTTGTTGCCTGGTTAATAATCAAACTGCCAAAAGCCAAGGAATATGAGGCAGAAAGCCTTGCTAAGTCATTCACAGACACACAAATGAGGAACAGCAGTACATGCACAGAGGATTATCATTTTATTTATACCAGGCCAGTGAATTTCATGTTCACATGTATTTTTAGGAAGGGGAGAAGTGAATACTTCCATGTTTGTTTTCTTTTGGAATCACTTGTTAACAGGATATGCCCACTGCCCATTTTCAGGAGTGGCCTGGTGTCAACACCTCATTAAATGACTTGTTCAGGGTCACACACTTTTCCAATTGGAAACTGAGGAAACAGCTGTTTAACTGCAAGTGATTTGTATTTTAACCCAGGATTACAGGTGATTAGTGATGCTACCATGTCAATGTTCATAGTGGTACATTTCTTACTGAAACTTGAGATTTTGCAGGACAGACCACAGTCTGTACCAATAAATAATGCACAACTAAGTTAATAAATAGGTATATGTATTTTAGGTTTGCAATAGTGATGTTTCTTATTCAGAACAAGGTCATGAGCTGTGCCAGCCCATGTGTGTGATTGTGCATCTTTAAATTTCTTTAATGAGGTGTCACCTGTTGGGCAGCACAGTGCATGGCATTGTCACATCACAGCAAGAGGTTTACCAGTTAAGTTCTTGGCTGGGGTGGCTTCTGTAAGGAGTGTGCATGTCCTCCCTATATTTGGATGGGTTTCTTCTGGATACTCCAGTTTCTTCCTACATTCTAAAGATATGCAGTAGGTGGATTGGACACTCTATCTTGTCTATAGGTATGAGTGTGTGTAGGAGTGTGTGGTGCAGAAGATATATGTATATATATATATATATATATATATATATATATATATATATATATATATATATATATATGGGTCTGCATTTATTTCCCAAAAAGCCAAAATACCGACAATCACAAGACCAAAACGAAAATTACCAGTCTCGTAAGTATTCTCAGGACAAATACCTCTGCACCCAGGCCTGCTCTCTCAGCAAAAAGAATTGCTTCTCCACCGAAATCATTCCTCACTCAGCAGTCTAACTCTGTGGAAGGTAGAATTTTAATCCCTCAAAGATATCTATTCTCTGAGGAGGTTGTTTAAGTTCTAC
This sequence comes from Protopterus annectens, assembly GCF_019279795.1. Lineage (NCBI taxonomy): Eukaryota > Metazoa > Chordata > Ceratodontiformes > Protopteridae > Protopterus > Protopterus annectens. The sequence goes on along the minus strand of NC_056732.1, from coordinate 1,505,991,544 downwards.
AGAAAGCCAGGAGACCAACTTCTAGAAAATATTACACAGCTAAATAGAAAAGGTTTTCTTATTGGTGCTGCGAACACTCTTATTACAGGTACTTGCTGTCCTACAATATCTTTGTGAATTACTTCATTCAGGCTTGGCTTATTCTTTTATAAAATTCACCTGTTGGCCCTTAATACCTGCCTGTTATAACCCCCCACTTATGGATAGAGCGGAAGTCCACCTTTTTTTCAGGGGTGTTCTGCATCTTAACCCACCAAGAAAACCCATCTTAGGATCTGGATTGTTATTGCTGGAAAAGCTTACATTGCCTCCCTTTGAACCAGTGTCTTCCACCTCTTTAAAATTCTGCCTCTGGAAATCCATTCTACTTTTGGCTTTCACCTCTGCTAGGAGAGTTTCTGAGTCGCACACTCTCATGGTCATTCCACCTTTTCTTATTTTCCACAAAGGCAGGGTGACTTTCTGGGCTAGTCCATCCTTTGAGCCTAAGGTAGTGAACGACCTGTCACTCAATCAGACTATTCACCTACCCACTTTCTTTCCCAATCTCTGACATAGGGGGTAACGAATTTTATATTCTGTGGACATTCACAGACAACTGAGATTTTATCTGTACAAAGTCTGGACAAAAATCCTTCAGAAAAACTGACCATCTGTTTATATTTTTTATGAGCCCTAAGTTGGGCCACCTGTTCTCCAAACTTTTGTAACTTGGATCTCTAAGACCATCTCCTTCTGTAATGCACATTTAAGTAAGCCCTTGCTTTCCTGCCCAAAACCTCATTTCACTAGGACAGTGGGTTCCTCAGGTTTTTTTCACAAGGGAGTAGACACCAGGTCTAACTTAGAAGCAGCTTTTTGGTCCTGTCTACAGACCTTTACCAAACACTACAAAACTGATACCTTTCCAAGTCCAGGGCTGCCTTTGCTAGGTCTGTCTTGTCTTGACTGCTAGACAGCTCATCTACTCAGTAGCCAACCACCCTACTTTTTTTGTTTCAAACATCTTTATTAAATTTACATATATGACAAAGAAATCTTACATTTATATAAATGAAAAACATAGAAAATTGTATCACTTTAGTTGCAAACAGATTACATCACAGACACCATTGAAACAACTGTAGTTGTAAACTTTACACATCACTTATAAACCATCCAGTGATTGTCAGTTAAGCATTGTATGGCTCATTCAAATCCTGCCTCTTAAACCTCATTCCTGGTCTGCATATATTGTTACCACAGTTCCCATTTTTTCCTATGTAGTTTGATCCTTCCCTTTTCGTAAGCTCCCAATTCCAGTTGTTTTATCTCTGTTACTATATTCACTACTTCTAGTAAATTTGGTCTAGACTTTGATTTCCATTTTCTAGTAATTGCATTTTTTTGGCAGCCACCATAATTAAATTCAACATGGCTTTATTATGTCTAGGCAATTCCAATTCTGTAGCATAACTCAAAAAAATCATCTACCCAGTCAGTCCAGTCTGCTCACCCAGCATCTCTGACAGAGCAGTCAGCAGGGAATCCCAAAAGTCTGCCAGCTGATCATACTCCCAAAAAATATGTTCCCAGCCACCTCTTTCTTGCCCGTCACACCTCCAACACTTGCTGTCCACCTGAGGAAAAATTCTTTGGAGTCTACTTGGGATATAAAAATATCTATGTAAACACTTCCAGACAAAGATTCTAAATCTTCTGGACTTTGTTGCATATTTAGTAGATATACATATATCCCCCCTCCATTGTCTGTTTGTGAATTGCTTATCCAATCTGTTTTCCAAATCCTTTCTAAGCTCCTCTGATTGATTCTTCATGCAATATTTTATATGCTTTAGTAATTATTCCTTTTTTAATGGCAGATTCTGTTCTAGATTCTATTAAAAACTCTACCAGTGCTGGTCTTTCATTTAGAAGCCCCCCTATTTGTTTCTCTTTGCCTATACTCGAATACCAGTCCTTGATAGGGAAGGCAATCTCTAACCTGCAGTCCAAATAAATTCTTGGCCTCTTCCCATTCTGTTACCTTTCCCTTTCTAATTACTTGCTCCCAATACCTTGGTTCCTTTGCCAGTTTTCTCCAATAAATTCCAGCCCCCTCTTGCCTATTATTTGTATCCCTGACAACCATCAGCCCTAGAGACAAAATCTCTTTTCTCCATTCTCATGCTGGTTTTAGTTCTTAGAATACTCCCTGCTATTTTATGAATATAATACTCTGTATGATTTTGGTTGTTCTCCTTAAGAGTCTGCATCCAAAATTCAAATCCCTCCGTATTTCTTAAGCTTTCTCCCTGTGTCAGTATCATTCCTTTCCACTTTGAGTTATAGTTTTCTGCTTTTGCTATGTATAAGAGCCTTAACTGTGTTGCTCCAAAATACCCCCTCAAATTAGGTAATCCTAGTCCACCTTGTTCTATCAGAAGAATCAGCTTATCCCACTTGACCCTTGCTGTCTTCCCTTCCCAGATAAAATCATTCAACTAGCCACCCTTCTGTCTACCTTCTTCAACAATGGGAATCAACTATATGTCAGAAGTACTGTAACAGTGATTTTATTCAGGAAATAGTACAGTTGTGTAAGAACTTATCATAACAGTAGATGTCCTACTAATCATTGTTGTTAGTTTATAAGTGATGTGTAAAGTTTACAACTACAGTTGTTTCAGTGGTGTCTGTGATGTAATCTGTTTGCAACTAAAATGATACAATTTTCTATGTTTTTCATTTATATAAATGTAAGCTTTCTTTGTCATATATGTACATTTAATAAAGATGTTTGAAACAAAAAAAAAGTAGGGTGGTTGGCTACTGTTCTCCACCTCTTCTTTAACCTCTACTCTGCTACATGGAAATGGGAGAGTTTACTTACCTATTTGAGCCACACCTTCCCTAACTGACTGATCTTCCTCTCTCAGTAGTCTTTAGGCTACTGGCTTGGAGGTCAACTGAGGTATATGCTCGTACATTTATCTGTATTCCCCTCTGCTTTTGAGCTGAGGTTGTGCATCAGATGTATGACCTTGGGAAGATAAAGCTTTGGTACTGTGGCTGGACATCAGGAGTGATGACCTGCATGTCAGGAATACCGTAACAGTGATTAGTAGGAGGTTTACTGTTCATAAGTTCATAGGTTTATAGAAGGTTACTAGGCTAGCAGCCCTAGAGCCTTTACAAGCCTAGCCATGTTAATCACAAGTATCCCCATTTGTTTTTTTTTGTTAGTTTGCAGAACGAATTTATGAACAGAGCTGGTCCGTGATCAACACTGGGTATCCGTGTCCTTGAGAGACATGGGTGCCATCCCAGGGGTGAATTTGCGGTCTCCTATCCAATTATCTAGGTTGCATTTGAATAGGGTCATTAAGGACCTCTGTTTTATGTGGATAGGGAGTCTATTTCAGAGAAGTGGCAGTCTTTGGGAGATATATCTCTCTCTCCAACATGCTCTGTTAATGTCACAAGCTATGTTGAGATCCCTAGAGTGAGTGATTCTTGAGCCATGTGACTTGCAGATGTGTAGCATTTCCATTAGGGCAGGGTTGGAGACTGCCTATAGGCCAGGCACAATTCACTTGTCAGCAGCCTATAAGATACAGAGTAAAGTGGCAGGGCTTTCGGCCTGTCCACATAGGTCATGGTTTGGAGTCCCTGTATTTTCTTAGTGAAAAACCTCTGAGGTCTCTCCAGCTGCTGCAGGTCTCTAGTGAGGTACATGCAAAAGGGTGCTTTATATATTATTAATGGTCTGATGAGGGTTGAGTACAGTGGAGTTATAACATCCCTTGACCTGGATGCTATGCCCTTGCTTATGGGGTGTGCTGTGTAGAAGGCTTTCCTTACCACTGTGGAAACTTGGTGGTCAAAGTTCAGATCGCATCAACCTGTGTTCCCAAGTCTTGCACCACTGGGTTGGAACTCAAGGGGGTGCTGTCAGTATTGTAATTTGTAGGGAATTCCATTTTGCCAAAGGGAGTAATAATGCATTTTTGCATTTAATTTTAGACCATGGCTTTGGCACCAGTCATTTGCTTGGATTAGCCCTTCTTGTAATATATTGATATCACTGGGGACTAGATGTTTGTTCCCGTTTTGCAGTCATCAGTGAACTTGGTGAGCCAAAGGCTGTCTACTTTAGCCTGGACTTCTGAGAAATAGGTGCCAAACAGTAAGGGGCCCAGCTCAGACCCCTGTGGTACACCACTGGTGATGGGTCTGCAGGTGGAGGTGGAGTCACCAATTTTGACGGTGTGTGTTCTGTTGGTGAACCAAATGGCTACCCATCTGGTAATGTAAGGGTTAATCCCTATCCAGAATAGTTTCTCAATGATGCCAGAGTGGGGAATTGTGTTGAAAGCCTTGGCAATGTCGAGGCTGTTTGCACTGTCTTACCTTCATCCATGGATTTGCTGACATTCTTAAAGAAGTCTACCAGGTTTAATAAACATGATATACCCTTAACAAAGCCAAACTGGGTTGGGTCCAGTGTTTGGAGGTCGCCTGTGTCCTTGTTGATAAGGTCCATGATAAATCTTTCCATGGCCTTACAGATGAGGCTTGTTAGACTTATGGGTCTGTAGTTTCCAGCATCAGTTGATGGCCCACCTTTGTGCAGGGGATTATTGTTGCTGTTCCCCATTCTGCAGGAACATAGCCGGTTTTCAAGCTAATTCTTGTTTTACATTGTTTAGTAAATAACCTGGGATAATATCTGGTCCCATTGAGGCAATATTTTTGGCCTTGACGAGTATAGAGATGATCTGTTCTCTAGAGATACTTGTCAAAGGGCTGGTGTCAGGTATGCTTTAGGTGAGGATGGGGGGGAGGGGGGGGGGTGAAGTTTGCACTGAATCTGTCAACTAGCAGGTTGGTGATATCTTCCAGAGTAGTATGAGTGATCCCATCTACAACCATTTCAGCACATAGCTGAGCATTCCCTTTTAGACTTTGGACGTAATTAAAGAATACCTTATGGTTATCCTTTGCTAGGGATGTGATTTTAGTTTCGTAATTTGCTTTAGAAAACTTTACAATATTTCTTGTTTTCCTGTTTAGGCTTAGGAGGGGGAACTTTTACTCTGCAGAATGATATTGCTTTTGGACAACATTTTTTTCCACTTGTTATGTAATCTGTTTATATTTGAAGTCAACCACAGTGGCTTGTTTTTACGAGAAGACCTGGTTTTGATCTGGTCAGGTACAGCAGAGTTTATGCAGTTGCTTAAGTGTTTGTACAAGGCATTTGTGTACACTTCTGCATAGTGATCATTGGTGTCTGCGATGGTGGGTGGTATGAAACTTTTTATACCATTGCTTAGTATGCTTTAGTTAGCTTTGGTGAAATTTTTTATAATTTTTGTTCCTGTGAGGATGTCAGTTCCAGTAGTTACTTCAAACGAGACTGATTTGTGATCTAACCTAACCAGGGTGGGTATCACACATGGTGAAGTACTATGAGCCCCCATGTTAGTGAGTACTATGTCCACAACATTAGAGCCCGTAGTGGGGGTCCAGACTGTCTGTTCCAGAGCATTTGTGTTAACAAAGTCCAGGAGCCTCTGGGCAAGCATGTTTTTGCTCTTGTATGTCTCCCAGTCTATGGAAGGATAGTTGAAATCACCCATGACTAAGGTGTTGGGCTGTATGGTGAGGGATTCCAGCAAATCAAGGTAGGCAGTGTGCTTATCCTGACTCATGGTGGGGGGGATCTGTAGCTAGCAATGATGTGGTCTGGAACTCTCCCACTAGTTAATTGGACTTGGAGTAGTTTGAGAGAATCATGCTGTTTGACCAGTCTCAAAGTGTATTTGGTTTTAATGAAGATGGATACACCTCCATCTTTGATAATTTTGAGGTCTGAATGTGTGAAATGCATTGTAGCCTTGCACGGCCGGGATGCTGTTAGTGACCTTGAACCATGGCTTGGTAACTGCATAGACGTTAGCATTCTCCAAAGTGAGGAGTGCTTCCAGGGAGTGCAGTTTCTTGTTTAAACTCCTAGCATTAAGCAGCATGACCCTGAGTTTGTCTCAATTAGACTTTGGTATGTTGTCAAATTTGTGGTTTTGACATTGCCTAAAAAGACAGTATGGGGGAGGTAAGGGCCTTTGACAGTATCTGAAAGCCTATGGGGGACAGTTGCAGACCATCTCTGGGAAAGCCGCAAGATTTGTTTACCATATACTTCCAGGCTGACAGATACTGGATCCCCTTGGGCTGACACTAAAAGCTGATTTCCTTGTTGATGTCAGTCATTTTTTGTTCATATTGTGGCATCATCCTGGGTGAGGGTAGGATACTGCTTAGGGCTAGGGACATACCTGTCTGGGACACATAATGAGAGAGTTCCATCATGTCTCTCTTCATATAGTCCAGAGAAGTATGTCTCAAGTCATTCACTCCAACATGGACTATGACAGAGTCATAACGGTACTTGTTGTTGAGTGACTTGAGTGCATGTATGATTTTTCAGATCATGGCACCTGATAGGCAGCTGACCGTGACCTTCTTGTCCAGTCTGGTGAGGGGGACATCTGTGTGTCTCACTATGGAGTTGCCTATGACCAAGACAATTGATGGGTTTTGCCTTAGGAGCTTATTTGTTGAGGCATGGATGTGTATGTTGATATGTGAAGTGGTTTCTTTATGCTTAGTGGTGAGTCTGGGTGGTGTACATTTGGGAGGTCTCTGTTCTTTTGTTAGGCTTTTAGTGAGTACCTCTGCATATGTGTATTTATGTGGCATGACCTTATTTTGTGAGAGGTGGGGTTTGCATGAGAGGTGAAGCATTGTGCTGACAATCTGCTTGATGTCCAGTTTGTTTTTACGCAACATAATTTATTCCAATTCCACAGTGTGTTTGCATCTTTTACATAGGGTGCTAGTTTGCTTTAGGAGTAAATGGTTGTCAGTCTATATGAAGGAATTGATACATTGCCTCAAGTTGTCCATATCAGTCAAGCTAGCAGGAAAAATTATGGGGAACTGCCTGTCCACTGTGGCAGGATTTTTCTGAATGTGGTATTTGGAAAGAATGTGGACTAGTTGGATTTAGTCACAAACAGCCAAAATGAAGCAGCAATCCAATAAAATGCAGTTACCAAAGTGCAGTGCTGGCTTAGAATACACTTATTTTTCAGTGGATAAGTTGGATTTCAGTGCAGATGAGCACCACATTTATAGCTAAAGTTGGCAAATATTGAGCAGCTCCAGTAACTTGAGTGCAAACCTGTGCAAATGGAAGGCTTATATACCAGAAAATGTAAACAGTTTTAACACAACTGCCAATGGGAAAGCATGGGAAAGCCACAAACTGAGCCTTTCTCCAGCAATCCCCAACTTGGATGGCCATGAGCTACACACTTCTGCCACAAGGGTGCATGGAGGCCCTCTTATTGTAAGATGGCTGGTTTAAGAGCACAGTGATACCAAATAGTCTAAATTCAGCAGGTCTGAATCTAGCCAGTGCTATGTAAGACAAGGAAACACAATTTCTAGATGGGAAGGAGTAAGGGAGAGTCACAAAAAGGTCAAAGTGAGAGCCGTTATTAGTATACTATTAGATGACCTGCAGTGGTACCTCCCTCAGCACAAAACTGGCAGTTCTTTGAGTAGCTGTGAACAGTGGGAGACTATGGAGAGGTTTCCTTTAGAGGATTTTAAACTGGAGAGGTTTGCTTATATGAAAGCACGGGGAAACTACATTTGTGCATCAGGTTTTATACAAGCAGGATGACACTTTTATGAGCTTAAACCCTCATGCCTATCAGGTGAAAGCACAATAAACTATTGACCAGTAGTTCCCACCTTGGATGGTTTGAATTTAGCTCTCTGCCTCCACCAGAGTCCAAACAAACCCTTCCATTTTAAAACAAACTGGCTTTGAGCTCAAGTGCAGTAACAGATGCTGTACAACAGAAGTAACAATTCCTGCAATATCAGGAATCCTTGGAAAAAATCCATATGTGATATGCATGAAACTAGTCGTTTGAGTGATGAGTTGTTTTGTTATTTACTTGTCAAAACTACTAAGATACTTATGATTTACAGGGTGCCAAAATTACACAAGTCACAAACAAACCCACCCATGAGACCTATTGTTTCTGCAAGATGGTGGGTGACAGACCCCATCTCAAAATTTTTAAAAAAACAATTAAGATCCTTGCCAGACAAAGTTGCTACAATTTTAAGAGATACTAATATGTTTTTAAAACAGTTTTATGATTGGAATAACAGTAGTCTCGCTGGTGACATGCATTTAATTACCTTAGACGTAGATTCATTATTTACTGTCATCCCCCATGACTGTGGTGTAGAAAGTGTAAAAGTGTTTTTGTTGAGATACTAGAATTATGAAATGGATAAAATTATTTTAATTTGTGATTTATTGCAGTTAGTCTTAGAAAACAATGTTTTTATGTTTCAGACAAAATTTTTTCATCAAGTTAAGGGTGTAGCGATGGTTATGCCTGTCGTGAATACATATGCAAACATTGTTTTATATATATGTGGGAAGAGAAATGTATATTATCTGTACAGAACCCTTTTAAGAACCATGTTTGTTGACGATTTATTTGTGATATGGAAAGGGGATGGTTACGACTTTTCATGATTTTTCTCAATTATATAAATAAAACTACCTCCTTTTCGAGGTTTATGCATGAAATTTCTTCAAGTAGCATTGCATTTCTTGAGATATTATTATCTAAAGATGATGTGGGCATTATTCAGACTGAATTATATAGAAAAGTTTTAAAAGGAACAGTTATTTACACTGAAATAGCATGCATCCACCATTTCTCTTTGGGAACATCATAAAGAATCAGATGCAAAGAGTAGCTAGGTTAAATACCTCAGATGTGAATTATGGTTACTCAATTAGAGAATATGGCTAAAGGTTTTATTGACTGGGACTATTCTAAAGAAGATGTTTTGGTAGCATTTGATTCTGTAAAGCAGCAGTGCTCTAACACTGCCCGGCCACTTTTTAGTGACAGTCATCAATCGTGTGAGTGTGAATAATTTTTGTAATAGTACTAGATGCATGCTTACTTTCTATTAAAAATACTACAATGGTGAAGCAAATAATACACCAGCATTGGCCCATTTTACAAGATATACCAGAGTTGAAACAAATGGTTGATGATAAACCCACCTTTGGTTATAAACATAACTGTACACTTAAGCAGAGATTTTGTTATAAAGAGCAACCCAAGTATTTTAACACTGTAAGTACTAAACATGGAACCTTTAGATGTAATGATTGTGCATATTGTCAGTATATATATGAATACAGAGCTATTAAACATCCCACAACAGGTCAAGAATTTTTACTATATGCTTATGGGAATTGTAATACAAATAACGTTATTTATCTGGCCAAGTGCGAGTTATGTGAAGGGTATTATGTGGGCATGACCAATAGGAGATTTAAGGACAGGATAGCTGATGATATGGGTAATATAAAACATAAGGTTATTACTAATGCCCTATACAAACATATTTTGGAAAAAGGGGAAGATCATAGGTTTAAGTTTATGATTTTGCAGGGGAGATATTAAGTTACTGATTGAAAATGAAGAAATGAAATGGATTCTCAGAATGAGAGCTCATCTACCACCAGGACTCAATGGGACTTTCACTTTCAAACCTTTGCTCAAATGCTTCAGTGAAAGACTTTAATTAATGTCATGTGATTTTAGCCTAGTATTTAAATTCTGTACTGTTTTACTTTGAACTGTGTTTGCCTGAAGAAGCCTTGTGGTGAAAGTTTTTACTTGCAAATAAACTGGTTTAATGACTATTTGACCAGTGTCCTCCTTGTGCTTTCCATTAATCCATTTGTTTTTGTATTTCAGCTTTACTTTCTACAAACACATCACAATAGAAGTTAACTGACTTTAACTTAAGTAACTTATATATAAACTTAACTGCTAGAATCATACATGCTTACTCTCTGGCTGCATTCTCAAAATGGCACTAGGAATGGCATGTGCTAGACATTTATACATGCACGTAACATCTTGACATGCTTCTTAAAGATACAATGCACTCAGCATGTGCACTCTGATCTACAACCTCCCTCTTGAAAATAAAGCATGCAATGTTATGAATTTCTTTGGCATGCAGATATCACACACAGATGTCCTTCAAGAATGCAACTGCAGTCATAACATGTGGGTTGTCCTGTTTCAGGCAGCCCTCGGTCGGCCAGATTCCAAAGTCTGGGTCCGACGTCGGCTGATGTCGCATTTCTCTCCAACGTCAGAGCGGCTGGAGTACATAAGCATCAGCCGACGCCATTTTCTTCAGTCTTTCTTGCCGCGCGGTGCCCGAAGCAGAAGCAGTTCGCAAGTGCCGGTCGGTCAGCTCCTGTATTCTACAATACCGAAGTCATCAAAAAGCTAAGTACCACGATGGGGACCTTTTCTTGCCTCAGCCGATGTCAGAAATTACTGAAAAAGTTAACAATTGTCTTTCTTGTGGTAAACAAATACCTCATAAGGATTTCCACTCTTACTGTCTCCCTTGCCTGGGCCCAGACCACGACGTCTCGGCCTGTGTAGCCTGTGCTCGCTTCAACAAGCGCACTCTCAGGCGCCGGGCGGAGTTCGCTGAAGATTTTTTCGGCGATAATTTTGCTTACACCATGCCGTCGGATCTCCCGACATCGCAAACTCCCAAAAAGCGAAAAGACCGGGACCGACATCCTCGGCCCGCGTCTACTACCGACTCCACGCCAAAACCTAGCGCGAGTGCTCCAGTTCCCTCTGAGACGGTCTCTCCACCACTCCGAACCGAAGACACCGCATTACCGACGACTCCGATTCCAGACATTACTCCGACGCCAGTTATAGATTTTCCTCCGGATACCGAAACCGAGGAAATGCCCGAGACCATTGCTGTAGACAAGGTCACTCCTGCACGTGGAGCTGCCAGGCCCCCTATGGCCATGTCTATTAAGGCCTACACTAGGGCTAAGGCAGCCAGCAAAATAAAGCATATTACTTCTAAATCCTTACCTCAGCCTACTCCAGAGACACAAATTATGTCCATGGCTGCTGATTTAATTTCCATGATTAGAGGTTCACAGGCCCATCCTGAGAGAGGATCCCAGCCCCCTCCTGATAAAAGGCCCCGGGTTGAACCCTCTGACCTTACTCCTTCAGATGAAGATTCTGAGGGCTCTGTCCACTCTGATAGCCAGGAAGAGCTCTTTCAGACCTATGAGGACTCGGATGCAGAAAATTCCATCCCCTCGGCCTCCTCTCCTGAGGATATTTCTTTTGGGGAAGTTCTGCACACCATGAGGGAACATTTCAAGTGGCAAGGCCAGGAATATTCTGATTCTAGGAAACGCCTTAGGACTTTCCTTAAGAAGCCTCAGCACAGGCCCTTAGCTATTCCTCCTGTACTTGATGTTCTGGATGATTTGTATTCTGACTCTAGTGCTACCCCTGATTCTCTTCCTCCTGCTCCAGCCAAGCCAGACAGGTATTACAGGGTCCCAGAAACTCATTCCCATTTATTCAGGGCCCATACTGCTGATTTGGAAACTATTTCACAGGGGCCTAAAGGAGTTTCAGCCTCCACCTCAAAAAATCCTTTGCCCTCCAACAGGGAAGCTAGGTCATTAGAGAGATGGGGCAAAAAGGTTTACACATCCACTACCTTATCTATGAGAGCTGTAAATTGCCTTTTTTATATGGTACAATATCAGGATTATCTGTTAGAAGATTTACAAAAAACATTAGCCACTCCTGATCCTTTAGACAGGAAGACTTTGCAGGAAGCTGTACATAACACTCAGCAAGTAAGCAATCACTTCCTGCAGTGTGGATATGATGCACTGGAAGCTTCATGTAGGGCAGCTATGACAGGGGCAGTCATTCGTAGACATGCTTGGTTAAAAGATCAACCTCTACCAGATCATGTAAAAGCAAAAGTTCTGGATGCACCTTTGGAAAAGAACAAGCTTTTTGGTGCAAATGCTAAGGATGTGTTAAAGACCATCAAAGAAAAAGCAAAATCAGTTCAGACAGTGAAAGACTTCCTCCAGGTTCAACCCCCCAGACTCAGTAGGAATTGGCCTTCAAAAAACTGGTCCTTTCCTAATCAAGAAAAGTTTCAAAGGGGTAAGAACAGACGTGGCCGAGGAAGAGGCCAATACAGAGGCCCTTACAGGGGATGACAATGGCAGCCAGGAAACCAAAGAAGTGACGCAGGGGTTTCACCTGCCCCACAACCACAATCTCAATGACTTTCCTCTACTACCGCCTACCAGGGAACATCTAGAAGCTCCCTTGGGCGGGAAGTTATCCCTGTTTGCAGAAAACTGGCACAGACTGACAAAGGACAAATGTATTTTGGACATTATAGACCGAGGGTACAGGTTTCATTTTCATACCTTACCAAGAAAACAAGGCATGCCAAACCTACCACAAAATCAGAGGGCAGAGGCTATCAAACAAATCACTCTGCTGACTCGGATGAAAGCAATAGAAAGAGTTCCACAACAAGAACAAGACCAGGGGTTTTACTCAAGACTGTTCCTTGTTCCAAGAAAAGAATCTCAATGGAGACCAATACTTGACTTGTCCACATTAAACACCTTTCTCATAGTACCAAAGTTCAAAATGCTGACTCTACAGCAACTCCTTCCCATGCTGGGCAAGGGGTCATGGCTGATTACTCTGGACCTCAAGGAGGCATACCTGCATGTCCCTATCAGACACAGCTGCAGAAGATACCTCAGATTTCTTGCAGGGCCAGAGCATTATCAATTCTCAGCATTGCCATTTGGCTTATCTACTGCGCCCAGAGTATTTACAAAATGCCTGGCTTCAGTAATTGCTCATTTCAGGCTCCAGGGGATACAAATTTACCCGTACCTGGACGACTGCCTCATACAAGTGGACGACAAATTGATGTTGACAAAAAACCTGGATTATGTCATACGATTACTTCAAGCTCTGGGATACACAGTCAACTTCCAAAAGTCAAGACTGCAGCCATCCCAGCAAATAATCTTCTTAGGAGCCAAACTAGACACAGCCTCTCAGATGGCTTACCTGACAGAAGACAAGCAAGAGAAGTTAACTCATTATTTCAAAGGTTTAGCAAAACTCACCCAGATGACTGCAAGGAGATTCCTACAGGCCCTGGGTTACATGGCATCCTGCATTCTCCTGGTTCCATTAGCAAGACTACACATGAGAAAGCTTCAATGGTACCTAAAAGCATTTGGTCTCAACACAGCAACAACTTGGAGACAATCATACCACTCATTCCATGCCTACAAAAGGAATTCCTATGGTGGGCCTCGGTGAGCCAGGCAAACACAGGTATGTCATTCAAAAAACCACAGATAACACAGACCATGACTACAGACGCCTCAGACCTTGGATGGGGCACATGGAAGGCAGGTGTATACAAGGACAATGGTCTCCAAAGGAAACACATCTGCATATAAACCAAAAGGAAATGCTGGCAGTAATGCATGCCATCGAGGCCTTTCAACACCAACTCCAGCAAGGCCATTTACTGATACGGACAGACAACACCACTGTGATGTGGTACATAAACAAGCAAGGTGGCACCCACTCTTACCCCTTTGCAGACTGACAATGCAGCTTTGGGAGAAATCACTGAGCCTAAACATCCAGTTACAATCCCAGTTTGTTCCAGGAAAAGACAATGTGTTGGCAGACAGCCTAAGCAGGAATTTCACAGATCCACACGAGTGGAGGTTACATCCGAAGGCCTTCAGACAACTCACTTCGACATGGGGCAAGCCAGAAGTGGACCTATTTGCCTCTCACCTCAACCATCTTCTACCAAAATTCTGCACAAGGACATACCATCCAAAAGCTTGGAAAATAGATGCCCTCTCATTCAACTGGAACTCCCTAGCAATCTATGCATTCCCACCTCTGCCACTGATGACCTCAGTATTACTAAAAATCAAAGCAGAGAAACCCAAGGGAATCATAATAGCTCCGGACTGGCCAAGACAACACTGGTACCCACTACTACGGAGCATATGTCACACCAGGAGGTGGGCCCTTCCCCAGTGGCCTCTACTTTTGACTCAACACAATTTCAAAACACTGTACCCAAATCTTCAGACACTGCAGCTAACAGCCTGGGAGATCCCATAAATAAATTTGGCTTATCTCTCTCCAAGGAAGTTCAGCGGATACTAACAGAGGCTCGAAGACCATCCACCAGAAAGGTTTACTTAGCAAAGTGGAAAAGATTCAGCAATTGGAATACCAGCAAGGGACATGATGCATCATTGTTGAACATCCCACTCATCTTGGAATATTTGGCAGATATGTTAAAGAACGGCCTCTCACATTCTTCCATAAAGATACATGCATCTGCTATTTCAGCTAGATACAACACTGATCCTCCTGTTTTTTCTCACCCTTTATTAAGGCAATTCCTCAGGGGAATCAAGAACATTAAGCCACCAAGAAAGGCCCCAGTGTCAGCCTGGGACCTCAATTTTGTCCTAGAAAAACTGACTCTACCTCCATTTGAGCCAGCAGCTTCAGTTGACCTGCAATTTCTCTCATGGAAGACAGCTTTCCTGTTGGCAATTACCTCAGCAAGAAGGGTTTCGGAGTTACAGGCCCTAATGACAATACCACCCTTTATTATTTTTCACAGAGACAGGGTTTCATTAAGGACCAACCCTACTTTTATGCCAAAGGTGGTATCCAGGGTTTCTTTAAATCAAGCCATTCATCTGCCTGCCTTCTTCCCCAATCCTGAGAATAGGGGGGAAAGACTGTTGCATACCTTGGACATTCACAGACAACTTCGATACTACCTGGACAGAACCAAGGCCAGTAGGAAGTCTGAACAACTTTTTGTAGCTTACGCCCCTGCAGTCCAAGGAAAAGCAATTTCAAAACAGACTATTTCTAAATGGATTGGACATTGCATCAGATTCTGTTACTCCTTTCATGGAAAGACTGTTCCAGCCAATGTCAGACCACATTCCACTAGAGCTACAGCCACCTCTACAGCATTCTTAAGAGGGGTGCCTACCAAGGACATTCTAGAAGCTGCTACATGGAGCTCCGTGCATACATTCTCCAAACACTACAATCTCCCTCTATACTCCAGATCCAGAGCAGGCTTTGCTTCGGCAGTCCTGCAGGGTTTGATTGCCACACCATCTTTTCCCTAGAGCATTCCTCCTCCCCCAGCTAAGCTGTGGTATTCTACCCACATGTTATGACTGCAGATGCATTCTTGAAGGACATAGTACAGTTTTGTACCTACCATAAATGTAGATGTCCGATAGACATGCAACTGCAGTCGGATTTTCCCTCCCTCCATTCCCCTCTATGCCTAGGGTCCACTCCTATCCCTGTTTTTCTTAGCTGGGGATATCTGTTATGGTGTATTTGTTTTATTGCTCATTTATTTGTTTGGAATCCTGTTTTTGTCTTCCAATTTGATTACAGCCTTCCTTGGAGGGCACCTGGCACCTGGGGCAAGAAACACTGAAGAAAATGGCGTCGGCTGATGCTTATGTACTCCAGCTGCTCTGACGTCGGAGAGAAATGCGACATCAGCCGACGTCGGACCCAGACTTTGGAATCCGGCCGACCGAGGGCTGCCTGAGGCAGGACAACCCACATGTTATGACTGCAGTTGCATGTCTATCGGACATCTACATTTATGGTAGGTACAAAACTGTACTTTTTCCATCATGCATTTACACAAGATAAAACACATATATATATACACAGTTAAGTCCGTGTTGCTGCATATTTCACACTGGGCATGGATATTCACCCATATTGTGTGACATAAAACCAGGAATTGGATTTAGCAACTGTAGCTGTCTCTGTACAATGCTCAGTCTTTGAATTGTCTGAAACCCCTACAGGAATGGAATCAGAGATAGGAATACACTCTGGGATGGAAACAACATTTGGTTCACTCTGAGATGCAGAGTCTGTCTCATCAAAATGATGTGGTAATGATTCTGGTAAAGGAAGTAAATGTCTCTGGTTTCTCCAGCACTGCATATCCTCGGATTTTACCAGGTAGGATCTCAGCTTGCCACATATGCCTGTAACTTGACCAGTCTGGAAACCTTTTGCAGTTTGTATTCTCACTGTTTCTCCTTCCCTCAACAGATGAAATCCATTCCTTTTGTCATAACTGGACTTCTGGATTGAATGCTTCTTGAAAAGTTGAGCCTTTATGGTTCTGTTGTTCTTAGCTTTAGGCCTCAATAAACTGGAGCTAATAGGTAGCGTCATTGTAGTTTGCCTGGAAGGAAGTCTTTGACCAGGTGAGCCAAGAATATCGTCACGGGGTATGTTTCTGAGATTAAGTAAATTCATATAGACACCGGTATTGTCACGCTTTGACCTTTCAAGTAATTGCTTTGCATTCTGCACTGCACATTCAGCTAGACCATTTGACTGTGGATATTCAGGACTGCTAGTAACATGTACAGTACAAAGGCCCATTCTCTTGCAAATTTCTGAAACAGTTGTCTAGGAAATTGAGTACCATTGTCAGTGATAACTTTGTGTGGACTACCATGGACTGAGAAGTGACGTTTCAACTAAGTAATAACAGTAGAGGCTGTTAGGTTAGGTTGTAAGTTACTCTCAAACCAGTTTGAGAGTCTGTCAATGCTAAGTAGTGTTGATTGTTCCACTCAAAGATATCAGTGGCTACCGTTGACCAAGGTAGTTCAGGGACTTGATTTAGCTGAAGCAGTTCTCTTTGCAAATGCAGTCTTGTACTATTGCATACTGAAGAAGAAGAAAGCACTTTATCCATGTCTGCCAGTGATGACGGCCAAAATAGCAATTCCCTTGCTCTTCTCTTAGTGGATGCTGAACCTGGGTGACCACAATACAAAATCTGGATATATTCTTGTTGTAAGGAAGCAGGAACAACAATTTTAGGACCTTTGAAAATAATGCCATCTTTCTTCAACATTTCATCTCTGTAAGGAAAATAGGTTTGCACTTCAGGTGGTACATTAGATTGTTTTGACAGCCATCCAACATTAATGTAGTGATTAAGCTTTTGCAAAATTGGACCAGTCTTTGTGATCTCTTAACTCATCAAGCCTAGTGGTATAAAAATTACACACTGCTATCACGTCAAAGTCAAAATTCTCTGTGTCAACCTGTTCCTTCATATTTCTGGCAGTCTGGATAAGGTGTCAGCCAGATAGAGAAGTTTGCCTTTCGTATAGACCATGTTGAAGTTGTACTTTTGTAATTTGAGCATCATTCTTTGAAATCTTGCTGGAGCTAAATGCATAGACTTCTTTAGAATTGTAACTAGAGGTTGGTGTTCAGATTCAGTCTGAGTGGCTCAACCATAAATATAATCATGAAACTTGGAATATGCAAATACTATTGCTAAAAGTTCTTTCTCAATTTGAGCATACTGCATCTCAGTTTAGGTAAGTGTTCTAGATGCATAGGCTACTAGTCTGCCCTCTTGAACTATAACTGCACCTAAACCAAATTTTGAACCATCACAGGAAACAATGGCTGGTTTGTTCACATCATAGTATCTTAATGTAGGTGGGGTTGCACTTTTCTGCTTAATATCTTCAAATGCCTTCTGGTTGTGTTCTAGCCATGACCATACAACATTTTTGCGTGTTAGCTCTCTTTAACAGTGCTGTCAACTCACTGAAGTCTGGTGTAAACTTGCCTAAATAGTTGACCATGCCCAGGAAACACTGTAGAGATTGAACATTGTCTGGCACTGTCATTTCAAGAATAGCTGCTTGCTTGGTCGGGTCTGGTCTCAAACCAATACTAGTAAACAAATGACCTACATATGTAACTTTTGGTAGCCTGAATTTTCACTTCAGAAGATTGAGATTCGAGTTTACTTCACGTTCTCTGTCTAGAACTCTCTTTAGGTTTCTGTCATGCTCTGCTTCACCATTGCCTCCAACCAATAAATCATCTACTGTTATGGCACAAGGATAACCCCCCAAAAAATTGCTCCATTGCACACTGAAAGGCTTCACTTGCAGAATTTATTCCAAATGGCATCCTTAGAAATCTGTATCTGCCAAACCGGGTTCCAAAATTGGTTAGTAATGAGGATTTGCGATCAAGCATCACTTGCCAGAATGAAGTCTTTGCATCCAAGACAGAAAAAACAGTGGCATTTGGTATTAGAGCGGCGACCTTTTTGACTGTGCGGATTGGATGATGTGGTATCTTCGATGCTTTGTTCAAATCTCTTGGGTCAGTACATATTCTGATTTCATCTGAGCCTTTTTTGTGAGTTGTTACCATAGACAACACCCATTCAGTTGGTTCTGTATATTGGACAAGCTTGGACATTTCTCAGGACTGTGGATAATAAGAGTATGTGAAATTAATAGCTGGAAGTGGGCTATAGAGTTAGTCATTTCAGCCCAGAAGAGTTGCTTTAGAGGTAAGCTGTGATGTGAGTTGCCAGGCATGTTGGCTTCTCACTTAGCTATGTTAGTATAGCACTGCTGCAGCAGTAGAAATTGATTTGATTGTAAATTGATGAAAGTGGGCACGCCGTACAGAAGAGTTGTATCAGGTATGTGTTAGCAATACATAGTCTTTTAAGTATGGTTTTATTCTGGGGAGAGAGACAAAAGTTCTTTATGATTTTTTTTGACAGCTGTTTTATGTGAAGGTCAAATTTTGTATTTTCATCTATAGTTACTGCTAGAAATCTGGTGTGAGGTACTATTTCGATTTTGGTGTTACTGGCGAAAGTTAAGGAAACATGGTATTTTGTTTGGTTTAGATGTGAGCAAGAGTAATTTAGGGGATTTAGTAGAATTTCTGAGTACTAAGCCATGCTTCGACAGATAGAGAGGGTATTCATGAGCTAGGTAATAATTTTACTAAGGACATATCTGCACAGATTCGTGTAGAGTTGTCTGTGTATTGTGTAATAGAGGCATACTTGCTGGTTTTGTATAGGTCTTTTATGAAAATATTAAATAGGAATGGGCTTAGGATGGATCCTTGTGGTACCCCTAGAGATGCAGGAAGAAAGGGGAAGTGTCAGCATTCTTTTTGATAACCTGTTGCCTGTCTTACAGATAATTGGTAAACCAGGAGTAAGAGAAATTGTCTAGCCTTATTGGATTGGAGTCTTTAGAGCAGTTTGGGGTGTGATACTGTATCAAAATCCTTGGACAGGTCAAGGAAAACAGGAGATACAAATGACGCGAATTTTGATGCAGACTGAGAGTTGTGGAGAAATTTACTAGAACAGATGTGATACTATAATATGGTCGAAAGCTGTGTTGAGTTGAGAAAAAAGTTTGTTTTAAAGTGTAGAGTCAAGAAGCTGTATTTGAATGCATTTTTCAAGTATTGTACATAACAGGGAAAGGATGGATATTAGGTGATAATTGCTAAGTCAGTTGATTTACCACCTTCATGTATTTATGTAAGACTTTTTCCAGAGTGTGGGAACGTTTATTTTTTTACTTATTGGTTGATTAAGAGGAATATAGAAAATGCTAAGACCTCTGCAGCTATTTTAATATATTCAGTGGGAAGGTTATCTGGAGCAAGTGTTGGTTTGAGTTTGAGGAGGAGTTTTTTGATAGTTGAAGTTGGTATGGATGGAAAGTTATTTGGTTGTGGCAGTTGTGTGTTTCAACTATAGGTAGGAAAGTTGGAGTTGTATCTTTCAAGAGTAAGGCTAACAGGTTAGAGGGGACAGAAGAACAAATTTGCTGTGTGCAGATGATGTGGCATTACAGGCAGACTCTGAGCAAGAACTTTAGCTAAGGATAGGGGAATGTAATGCAAAACTGAAGGCACATAGATTGAAAATAAGTTTAGATGACACTGTGGTAATGGCAGCAAACTGGGAAAATCAGAAGAAGCTGAGAATTGAGATAGAAAGGGGGAGATAGTGGAACAGGTTAACTGCTTCATGTATCGGGGGGGCGTTGAAGAGAGGGGAAGTCTGAATGATGAGATGAAAGCTATAATCAGAAGGGCTGCATCTAACTGGCATAGAGTATCAGGTTTAGTGTATGACAGAAGACAGCCAAACAGTCTTAAAATTAAGGTGTACAAAATAGTGGTGCGACCAGCAGTAAAGGCAAAGCAGATTAGGAAGCTAGAGGGGATGGAAATGAAATGCCTGAGATGGGTGTTAGGATGCACACTGTGGGACAGATGAAGAAATGAGGATATAAGAGTAGAAGCCAGAGCAGCTCCAGTTGCAGAAAAGATCAAAGAGAGCAGATTACTATGGTTCACGCGTATGTACAGAATAGCAGAAGAAAAATAGAAATTTCTGGTAAAGAAGATTTGGGACAGACAGGAAGAAGGTAAGAGGAAACAATGGCATCCAGCAAAGAGGAGGATGGATAATGTGAGAGAATATTTGTGACAGTATGGCATGACTGTTGAAGAAGGCAGGAGTGTGGCATTGAATTGAGAGAGATGGCAATAGTTAACATGACACCACGACCGCATGTAGAAAATGGGAAAAAGGGGGTTGATGTTGACGACTACTGTTAATATGAATAAGGAATTGAATTGGGTTGCTATGCTCTCAGAATTGTTGTTAGTTGTTGGGGATGGCTGAGTAGTACAGCTGAGATGGAGAAGTTTATTTTAGATGCCCAAAACCTTTTTGAGTTTGATTGAGTAGTGTTTTTAAGGTTTATATAAAATGATTTTTATCATGTTTTTGACTTGATTCCTGAGCTGCTGTTATTTTTGTAGGTATGTTTTACTTTTAGTCCATTTCCAATAGTCCAAGGATTATCTCTTTCTTTCATTAGCTGTTGTAATTGCCTCATTAACCCCAAGGAGCTGGGTTAAATTTGACTCATTTATTTGTAGCCAGGACAAACTGGTTAAGTATGTCAAGAAATGTGGTTTTAAATATAAACAGAGTTAATGGCTTCATCTAGTTGTAGAATTTTAAGTAGTTTCCAGTTGACTGATGTTAGCTTATTTATGAAGGTGAGTCAGAGTTGGTTCTGTTATGTGAAAGGTTGTAGCGGTGTTTTTGCAATGCAGGTGTTGTTTTACTGCAAAAATGGGTAGTTGGTCACTCAAATTAACAGGAAGGGAACCAGCAGAGGAGATTTTGTTTGAAGAATTTGTAAGAATCCAGTCAAGGGTGCTTTGTGTATTGCCATTTAAAAATCTATTTCTGTAGGTTTTGAGCTTGAAATAGTAAGTAGCAAGCAATAGTTATTAAATGACACAGGGTAAAACATGGTTGTATTGAAAAGGTGTCAGAAAGGTAGCACAGAATGAAGTCATCTTCAGGGAGACTGATTTGAGTATTGTCTGTATGTAAATTCTTATATACTCAGTTAAATGTATTTATTTTATTTATCTTTTGTTGACTGGGTTAGTCCCACTAGGCTAGGAGCCTCTTTTCAGGGATGACCTAAGGTAACATTTATACTACTAATATCAGGTCAGGATAGATATTAGTTAACTGAAACCATAGAGGTTGATGTTATTGCTGAAGGGATTATTTATTATGGAAAGCTTCTCAATATAGAAGTTCTCAAGTATTATTGATTCCTGGGAAATATTGGTTGAGACCCAAGAGAGAAGTTCCTCAGCAGTGTTAATGTTATTGCTTGGAGGGATGTAAACTGCTATTATGTTTAGATTTTTGTGCTTATCTTAATGGTTTCTGTGGACCAGCAAGTAGCACACATGCCTTTGGTACAGAAAGCTGTGGATTCTATTCCCCAGCAGGTAGATCAGTTGCTGACATTACAGTGCTTCATAAGAGGGTGCTACACTCCTGAGTGTGTCATCCTTCTGACGTGATATTAAACCGAGGCCCCATCTGCCTAAGTTGGTGGTAGCTCAGGTGGATGCAAAAGATTCCATGGCACCTATCCAAAATAGTAGGCAAAGTTCTCCCATTCCGTGGCCAGATTTCCAGTAGTAGTATAAATGCCAACTTGGGTCTCCCTTGAAAAGAAGCTGCTAGTCTAGTGGGACTAACCCTGTAAACAAAGGTTAAATAAATAATTACATAAATAGATTTTATTTATTTAATTGAGGACATAAGAATTTACATACAGTAAATGCTTAAATCAGTCTCCCTGAAGATGGCATCACTCTCTGCTACCTTTCTAATACTTCCAATCCAACCATGATGTTCATCGTGTTACCCTGCTGCAGTCATCACACTTGGGTTATCCTGCCGTCAGGCGGTCCCGCAGTCGGCCTGAATTCCAAAGTCTTGGTCCGGCGTCTGTTGCTGTCGCTTCTTCCCTGATGTCAGTGTGCCAGGGGTATATAAGAGACATCCGACGCCATTTTCCCCAGTCTTTCTTGCCACGCGGTGCCTGAAGCAGAAGCAGTTCGCAAGTGCCGGTCGGCCGACACCTGAGATTTTCAATTCGAATTTCAGTCCGAAGTCTTCAATAAGGCTAAGTACCCCGTTGGGGAACCTTTTCTTGCCTGAGTCCGATGTCAGAAAAAGTTAACAATTGCATTTCTTGTGGGAAGCAAATACCTCATAAGGACTTCCATTCTTATTGTATTCCTTGCCTAGGCCCAGACCACGACGTCACAGGTGGTCAGTTTTGTGCTAGGTTTAATAAACGAACTATCAAACGTCGTTTTGACTTCGCACGACATTACTTTGGTAGGAAATTTAATTATATCATGCCGTCGGAGCAGCCGACGACCGGCATGCATAAAAAATGCAAGGATAAGGACAGGCAGCCTAGGAACAAGTCAGACTCCGAGGCCTCTGCTGGGCCTGTCGCTGGTTCTCCAGTTTTCAGTGAGGCGCCTACGCAGCCCCTGACGACCGCAGAATTGGAACCCCAGACAGCTGCGGATTCTCAAGCGAAGTGTACTAGGCCGACACAGCCATCTTCATTAGGCCCTTCCGACACCGGAGCAGAAGGAGACCCCGGTGCAGTGGAAACACCTTCGGTTGCAGAAGGTGTCTTCAGACCGACTACACTCACCATTAAATCTTATGCTAAGCTTAAAAGTCCTTTAAAACCAAAAAAGACTGTACACCAGTCTACAGTTCAAGGCCCCATGCCTAAGAAACTGATGCTTAAGATGGCTGAAGATTTGATTACCCTAATCAGGGGTTCCCATCCCCCTCCAGATAAAAGACCAAGACAAGAGGAGGATTATGCTTCCTCTGACCAAGTTTCAATTTCCTCAGATTCTTCGGAGGAACAGGATTACACTGTTCCCCCTTATGAAGACTCTGATGCTGAATACTCTATTCCCTCAGCATCTCCCCCTGAAGACTACTCCTTTGGGGAAACTTTACATACAATGAGGGAACATTTCCACTGGGAAGGCCAGGACTGCTCTGATTTTAAGAAAAGGCTCCGAGAGTTCCTTTTACTACCCCAGCACAGACCACTTGCTATCCCTCCAGTTTTAGATATTGTGGATGATGTTTACTTGGAGTCTAGTCTAAATCCAGACTCTCTACCTCCTGCTCCAGCCAAGCCAAACAGGTATTACAGAGTAACTGACTCACACAAATTCCTTTATAAAAGCCCTGTGGCTGACCCAGAAACAATTTCCCAGGGTCCCAAGGGGGCTAAAGCTTCTATGGCTAAAAACCTGTGCCCTCTGAAAGAGATTCCAGAGCCCTAGATAGATGGGGAAAGTAGATATACACCTCAGCTACTCTGGCTATGAGAGCATTAAATTATCAGCTTCACATGCTGAAATATCAGCAATTCCTAATGTCTCAATTAAAACAAAAAATGAGCACACATACTGAACAGTCTGAATTCAAGGAAATGCAGGATCTGTTGCATGCAGCTGAACAGGTGGGCAAACATACTTTACAATGTGGATTTGATTCATTGGAAGCTTCCTGTAGAGCAGCTGTTACTGGGTCTGTCATACGTAGACATGCTTGGTTAAAAGAACAAACCCTGCCTGATCATGTTAAAGCAAAATTATTGGATGCACCTTTACAGCAGGATGTATTATTTGGTGTCAAAGCAGAAGAGGTTTTAAAGAAAATGGAGGATAAGGCAAAGTATATGCAGACGGTCAAGGATTTTTTACAGGTACAAACCCCTCGTTTCAGCAGAAATTGGCCAACAAGAAACTGGTCCTTTCCAGCTTCTGACAGATCACAGAGGGGCAAATACAGATGCCCAAGGGGCAGAGGTCAGTCACAAGGCCCTTACAAACCTCGCCAATGGGGTACTGCTACCTAGAAAGGAGGAGAAGACAGGCCCCAAGCTAGCAGAAGACAAACACAATGACTCAATCCTCAAACTACCAAGCAAATCTCTCCTGGCAGCTCCCTTGGGAGGAAAATTAGCATTTTTTGCAGACAACTGGTACATCATCACAAAAGACAAATGGGTCCTAAACATTGTCTCACAAGGATACAGATTCCACTTTCATACCTTGCCAAGGATAAAAGGAATGCCAAACCTGCCACCAAATCAATGGGCAGAGGCACAAAGACAAATCACAGCTCTCATGGACATGAGAGCCATTCAACAGGTACCTACACAGGAGCAAGGACAAGGATTTTACTCAAGACTCTTTCTAGTCCCAAGAAAAGACAAAGCATGGAGACCCATTCTGGATCTTTCATTTCTGAACACCTATCTGCAAGTACCAAAATTCAAGATGCTAACACTACAGCAGCTTCTTCCCATGCTGGGCAAGAATGCTTGGCTAGTAACGTTGGACCTCAAGGAGGCATACCTTCTTGTCCCTATCAGACAAAGTTGCAGAAGATACCTCCGCTTCACTGCAGGTTCAATGCATTATCAATTCTCTGCACTGCCCATCTACTGCGCCCAGGGTCTTCACAAAATGCCTGGCACCAGTAATTGCATACTGCAGACAAAGAGGAATTCAAATATACCCATACCTGGACGACTGCCTTATTCAAGCAGAAAGCAAGGACATTCTTTTAAAGCATCTGGCATTTGTCAAACACCTTCTAAGTTGCCTAGGGTACACAGTAAATGAAAAGAAATCAAAACTAGTGCCCTCACAAAACATAATATTCCTGGGTGCCAGCTTGAACACAACGGCCCAGATGGCTTATCTCACGCCAGACAAGCAACAACAGCTGACTCAATATTTCAAAATAATGGCAACAAAGACCCAACTCCCTGCAAAAAAAATTCTGCAGGCCTTGGGATTCATGGCATCTTGCATACTACTAATACCATTTGCAAAACTGCATATGAGGAAATTACAATGGTACCTGAAAAGTGTATGGACTCAGCGCAGCCACAGCTTGGAAACAATGATACCACTCATTTCCTGCCTTCAACAGGAGTTTCTATGGTGGGCACAGGCATGTCACCTCAACAAGGTTCAGCCTTTCACCTTACCCATAGCCAGGCAAACTGTGACAACAGATGCATCGGACTGTGCCTGGGGAGCACACATGGCAGGACAGTGCATTCAGGGCAAATGGACTACAGATCAAAGGCATCTGCATATCAATCAAAAAGAAATGCTAGCAGTACAGAATGCCCTAACAGCTTTCAAGGACCTCTTACACCCAGAAAAACTAATAATAAAGACGGACAATACCACAGTAATGTGGTACATAAACAAGCAAGGGGGAACACATTCCTACCCTCTATGCAGGCAAGCAATGACCTTGTGGAACACCGCACTGTCTTACCAGGTTCAATTACAAGCACAATTCCTGCCAGGAAAGAAAAACACATTGGCAGATGACCTAAGCAGAAACATCATGGATCCACACAAGTGGAAACTAGATCCACAAGTATTTGCAATGATAGCTCAAAAATGGGGACGCCCAGACATAGATCTGTTTTTCAGCCCCCAAAACTACCAACTTCAAAAATTTTGCACAAGGACATCTATCCACAAGCTTGGAAAGTGGACGCCCTCTCATTCAGTTGGAAAACATTAACAGTGTATGCCTTTCCTCCACTGCCTCTTCTAGCAAATGTACTGCTGAAAGTCAGATTAGAGAGGCCACAAATGATACTCATTGCACCAGACTGGCCACGCCAGCATTGGTATCCAATTCTAAGGAACATGGCCCATGGCCCACCATGGATTTTACCACAAATTCCTCACCTGCTCACCCAGCGAGACAATCAGATTTTACACAGCCAGCTCAAGACTGTAAACCTGGCTGCATGGCAAATTACCTAAACAACCAGCCAACACCTCTATCCAAAGCTGTTATGGATGTCTTTCTGGAGGCCAGGAGGCCCAGCACCAGGAAAACCTATTCAGACAAATGGAAAAGATTTTGCACCTGGAACCAGGTTAAAGGCCAAAATCCCCTCGATCCAAACATTCCTCAGATTCTACAATGTTTAACTGAGAGGTTGCGCAAAGGACTTTCCTTTTCATCTATTAAGATCCACGCTTCAGCAATTTGAGCTCATTACAACACGGATCCTCCTCCATTCTCATATCCACTCCTAAGACAGTACCTCAGAGGGGCTAAGAACATAAGACTGCCCAGGAGAGCACCAACACCTACTTGGGATCTCAACTTTGTTCTGGAAAAGCTTACACTGCCACCCTTTGAACCAGCTTTTTCAGCTGATTTAAAATTTCTTTCATGGAAAACTGCCCTGCTACTAGCAATTACATCAGCTAGAAGAGTCTCAGAGCTACAGGCACTAATGGCAGTGGAGTCTTTCCTCATTTTTTTCATCAAGACAGAGTTTCTCTATGAAATAACCCTTCCTTTATGCCAAAGGTGGTATCCAGTGTGGCCCTAAACCAAACCATTCATTTGCCCACCTTTTTCCCAAATCCCCAGAACAAAGGAGAAAGACTTCTGAACTCTTTGGACATTCACAGGCAATTAAGTTACTACTTGGATAAAACTAAGGCTTTCAGTAAATCTGACCAGCTCTTTGTGGCCTGTGCTGCAGGATCACAAGGAAAAGCTATCTCAAAACAGACCATTTCTAAATGGATAGGGCATTGCATACGTTTCTGCTACACGCGTCATGGGAAACCGGTATCTGCTAACATTAGGTCCCACTCCACCAGGGCTACAGCTACATCAGCAGCCTTTCTCAGCGGAGTGCCAACCAAGGATATCCTGGAAGCTGCAACTTGGAGTTCAGTGCACACCTTCACCAAACACTATCACTTACCTCTATATTCTAAGACTAGAGCTGGTTTTGCCACTGCAGTTTTGCAGGGCCTACTAGCTTCTTCTAACCCAGTTTAACTCCACCACCCATCCTTAGCTTTGGGATTCAACCCAAGTGTGAGATGACTGCAGCAGGGTAACACGATGAACATAGTACAGTTTTGTACCTACCATAAATGTAGATGTTCGAGTGTTCAACCTGCTGCATTCTAGGTTACCCTCCCTCCATCCCCTCCGAACTAGCTGAACTTATCTATACCACTCTATCCTATACAACCTCTGTGGTGTATTTGCTCGTGCCTGAAGGTATTGTTTTATTTTTATATAGCTATATATATATATATATATATATATATATACATCTATTGCCTACCTATTGGGGCACCTGACATCTGGGACAAGAAAAACTGAAGAAAATGGTGTTGGATGCCTCTTTATATACCCTGGCGCACTGACATCAGGGAAGAAGCGACAGCAACCAACGCCGGACCAAGACTTTGGAATTCAGGCCGACTGCGGGACTGCCTGACGGCAGGATAGCCCAAGTGTGATGACTGCAGCAGGGTGAACACTCGAACATCTACATTTATGGTAGGTGCAAAACTGTACTTTTTACCCCATATCATTTAATAACCATTGTTTTATTGCAAACTCAAAACCTACAGGGATAGATTTTTTAATGGCAGCACACATGTTTTTATTTAGCTACTACAGGAATAAATGTCAGCAATCATGTCTTTATTTAGTTAATTTATTAAATCATTCAAGCCAAATTCCAAAGATTTGTGTAAAGCAGGATTTTCAGGAGGACAATTCTGGATCAGCAGAACAGGACAGCAGAGGCACTCTACCAGCTTCTAGAAAGCAACTCAGCAGATTTCACAAAGGAACTCTTGACAGCTTTTAAGGCAAGGACAGAAAAGTAAAGAAAGTAGTTGCAAGCCACCATTCATAAGAGATGCCTGTAACAACCAAATCAGTCCATGGGACAAAAAAATCAGATGCAAGGATCATTTCCAGTAGCTTCAGAATTAAGAAAACCCCACAGAAGCTGTACTGCCCCAGACACAGCCGACAGTGTGAGGAGAAGAGGAGCCCACCCTAGAAGAAGTAAGAAAAGCACTGAGGAAAAGTCAGGAAAGGCAGCAGGCTCAGATGAGGTTGCAGCAGATATGATCAAGATGTTTGGTGAGTTAGGGAAGAAGCGGCTCCTAAGATCAAGATGTAATGTGAGGTAGCAGTGAAAGTGTTTTTAGTGCTTTTAGTTTTGTGTAAGGGTCAGGCATATTTTTATCAACTAGATGAAAAGTTATGGGCAATAATTAATAAAGAGTTGAAGGAATTTATCTGGGAGGGGAAGAGGGCAGGAGTTGGGTGGGATAAGTTGATCATTCTTGTAGAACAAGGCGGTTGAGGATTACTTGATTTGAAGGGTTATTTTAGAGATACACAGTTAAGACTCCTATACAAAACAAAAGAACAAGATTATAATTCAGAATAGAAAGGAATGATGATGAAGCGGGGAGGGTGTTCAAGGAATAAAGAAGGAGAGTAGGATTTTGGGTGCAGATCCTTAAGAAGAAGAATAACCATACAGAATATTATATTCATAAAGTCGAAGAAAGTATTGAACGAAGCCAACACTGGAGTGGAAAAAGGAGCTTTTGACAGAAGGGATGACTGCAAGCAGATGTACAGAAAATAGACAAGAAGAGACTGAAATCTACTGGCTAAAACTGGCAAAGAACCCACGTTATTAGGAATAAATAACTAGAGAGGGAATGGTAATGGAGTGGGATGAGGCCAAGAAGACATTTGGACTGCAGGCTAGAAACTGCCTTCCCTACCATGGATTGATAGCAGAATATAAGCAAAGAGAAAAGGAAAGGGGAGTGTAAAGTGAAAGATCTTCTCTGGTATAGTTTTACTTGAATGTAGTACAGAAGCTGCTGTTAAAAAGGGATAATTAGTAGGGCATATAAAATATTGCACAGTAACTATAAGAATCAGTCAGCGGTGGGTAAAAAAAGTTTAGGAAGAGAGGCTGGAAAAGCAGTTTACAAGAGAACAATGGAAATATATATATATATATATATATATATATATATATATATATATATATATATATATATATATATATATATATATATATATATATATACTCCCAAGTATACAACAAAGTCCAGAAAGTTTAGGATCTTTTTTTGGAAGTATTTGCATAGGTATTTTTGTACCCCAAGCAGACTTCAAAAGAATTTTTCCTCAGGTAGATAGCGAATGTTAGAGGTGTGATAGGGAAGGAAGAGGTAACTAACTAGGAACATATGTTTTGGGAGTGTTATGAGGTGGCAGACTGTAGAAACATTCCCTACAGAGAATTATGTCAGAAATATTGGATGAGCAGATGGGTTGTAACTAAGAAAATTATTTTTTGAGCTGGGATACAGGACCTGAACTGCCGTAGGAATAGTGCGGCCTTGTTAAGTTTAGTTGTGGTGGCTGCCAGAAAAAACTGTATTTGAAGTAGTGAATATTATAACAGAATGGAAGTGGGATCTTTAGAAAAAGATATGAACAAATTATATAGAAAAAAAATGGAAATTGTGGGATCAATACATGCAAAATAATGGTTTAGAGGAGGAGTGAGGTTTAAAGGAAACCAGGAACTGAGCAATTTGTGCAATGTGTAATGTTTGTAATTGTGAACATGTTAATATAGTTTAATCCAGTGTCTGCTCTGTCTAACTTCAACCTTTGGGTCTTCGAATCCGACACATGCCAGTTCCTTCAGACCTCGAGCCAGGCTGTACCTCCCTTACTCGCAACTCCCAACTCCTCATCCTAATCCTCTAATCTAGTTTGCTGCTATTCTTCTTATGAACTTCATCTTGGTTCTGCTTGGTGTATCCTTTGTGGTAACCTGGTGTGGTGTTTTTGGTGATAAGTATTTTGCTTCCCTTAACCTGTTTTCTAGTGTTAGTGCAGTTAGGATTGTGTGCATTAGGTACATAGGTAGGTAGGTTTGTTTACTGAGTTTTCGCTCATAGGACTTTCTATCTTCTGGTGGGCTTGGTTTTCTTTAGTTTAGCTAGAGTCTATTAAGGTTTCTCTTGTAGTTGTGGAATAGTCTTTTTTTCTGTAGGTGTAGTACTCAGTAGTTTTTGTTTGTGTTTTTTCAGCTTTGTTAACATGATGGACATGTGGTTTAAGAAGTACATGGCCTTCTGCACAAGTTGTCTTCACAAAATGCACATATTAAATGTGTTTATTGCCTGGGAGCATTGCAGCTGAACTCTGCGTGTACTGTCTGTGAATATTTCAGGTCCAGGGCAGTCAATGAACATCAGGCCAATTTGGTCCTCGAGGGATTTCTCCCATCCAGTCTTTCTTTTCCATCTGCTACTTCTACCCTTGTTCCGAAGGTTGGGACTAAGAAGCACTGTCAGTAGAATTCCAACTATTCTAAAGGGTTTGAAAGAGGTCCTCTTCTTCTGTCCTTGGTCCGTCCTTGTCAGGCTCGCTGGACCCAAAGATCCCATGATTTTCAGGTCCCTTTCTGCCACAGCACAGACATAGTATCCGACCCCTCAGAGCCAATATCAATCAATGATGACGGCCAGCAATGCTCCAGCCCTGAGCCTTTCTTGTTTCTTTCTGCTTAGAGGCTCCTTCTAGTAGGACAGCTTTCCCCTTCTTGCCTTCCACCCCTCCAGAGTTGCCACCAGAGTATTCTACTTCTCTGCCCCAGATGTCCTTCAAGGATGCATCTGCAGTCCTTACAAATGGGTTGTCCTGTCGTCAGGCAGCCCTTCGGTCGGCCGGATTCCAAAGTCTGGGTCTGGCCTCGGCTGGTGTCGCACTTCACCCGACGTCATAGCTGCAGTTCTTCGGGTATAAAGGCATCAGCCGACGCCATTTTCCTCAGTCTTTCTTGCCGCGTGGCGCCCGAAGCAGAAGCTGTTCGCAAGTGCCGGTCGGTCAGAACCAGAGATTACTACTACCGAATACTTCTACTACTACCGAAGACTTCTAAAAAGCTAAGTACCCCGTTGGGGACTCTTTCTTGCCTCAGCCGATGTCAGAAAAAGTGAATAACTGTTTAAATTGTGGGAAACAAATACCTCATAAAGATTTCCACTCTTACTGCTTACCTTGCTTAGGCCTAGACCACGACGTAGCAGCTTGTCTAGCCTGTGCTTCTTTCAACCGACGAACGCTTAGGCATCGGTCTGAATTTGCTGAAGAGTTTTTCGGCCCAGATTTTGCCTACATTATGCCGTCGGATACTCCGACTACGCAAATTTCTAAAAAACACAAAGAAAAGGACCGACACTCGCGGTCCACGGTTTCAGACGAAACCACGGTTAAGCCAACCGCGAGTGTCTCGGTTTCGGCTGAAACCGAGTCCACGGTTCTTCTTTCGGCCGAAAGCTTGCCACTTACCGAGGCCTCTTCCAGTTTGGCTGAATCTGCAACGGAAATCCCACCTGCTCCTGCAGGTTCTCAGGATTTATCAGATACTATCCCTTTGGATATTTCTACCCCTGCACGTGGAGCTGCTAGGCCTCCTGCATCCATGTCGATTAAGGCCTTTGCCAGGGCTAAAGCAGCAAAAACTGTGCCTGCTAAGACCCCCTCTCACAGGTCCAGTTCTAGTTCTCAAATGCTTAGTCTTGCAGAGGATCTCATTTCTTTGATCCGGGGATCTCAACCACACCAAGACAGGGCCTCTCACCCACCTCCAGAGAAGAGGACTAGAGTAGAGCCCCCTGAGCCAGTCTCTTCAGATGGCTCCTCTGATGAATCAGATAATACTGACCCTCCAGAGGCCCCCTTCTCTCCTTATGAGGACTCTGATGCAGAAGAGTGCATTCCTTCTGCCTCCCCGCCTGAGGAATTTTCTTTTGGTGAAACCTTGCATGCTATGAGGGAACAATTTCAATGGCAGGGCCAGGATTTTTCAGACTCTAGGAAAAGGCTTAGAACCTTTTTGCATTTGCCACAGCATAGGCCTTTAGCCATTCCTCCAGTACTTACTGTTGTGGATGATGCTTTCAATGATGCTTGTACTGCTCCTGACTCTCTTCCTCCGGCCCCTGCTAAGCCCGATAGGTACTATAGGGTTCC
Organism: Protopterus annectens; assembly: GCF_019279795.1. NCBI lineage: Eukaryota > Metazoa > Chordata > Ceratodontiformes > Protopteridae > Protopterus > Protopterus annectens. Next base: position 1,505,959,288 of record NC_056732.1, on the reverse strand, counting down.
GGACACTCATTATCATTTGTATAAGGCCCCTTTTGCAGATCCCGAAACTATATCCCAGGGACCCAAGGCTCTAGCAGCTACCTCTACCAAGAATCCCCTCCCCTCTGAAAGGGAATCCAGGGCCTTAGAGAGATGGGGTAAAAAAGTTTACACTTCTGCTACTCTTTCAGCTAGGGCCTTGAACTGTCAATTCCACATGATCCAGTATCAGGAATTTATGTTAGACCAATTAACTAAAAAGCTGTCCTCAAATGAACCATTAGACAAAAAATCTGTTCAGGAAATGGTACATAACATTCAGCAGGTCAGTAATCATTCCTTAAAATGCGGCTATGATGCACTGGAGGCTTCCTTTAGATCAGCCATGACTGGCACAGTGATCAGAAGACATGCATGGTTAAAAGAGCAGGCCTTACCTGACCATGTCAAATCAAAGCTACTAGATGCTCCCATGGACAAGATCAACTTGTTTGGCTCTCCTGCACAACAGGTGCTGAAGAAGATGGAAGAGAAAGCAAAATCTGTCCAGACAGTCAAAGATTTCTTACAGGTCCAACCTCCAAGGTTTAGCAGGAATTGGCCCTCCAAGAATTGGTCCTTTCCAGACTCCTCTAAAGCACAGAGAGGCAGGAATAGGCGATCAAGAGGCAGAGGTCAATCCAGAGGTGCCTACAGGGGACGTCAGTGGCAGGCTAACAACCAACGAGGTGCAGCCACAGACACAGCCACCACCACTACTACAGGACAATCACAGTGACTTGGCTCTGGCACCGCCTACCAGGGAACAACTAGAAGCACCCTTAGGCGGGAAGCTAGCCTTATTTTCAGTAAACTGGCATTACATCACAGGAGACAAGTGGATTTTGCAGACAATAGACCAAGGTTACAGGTTTCATTTCCATACTCTACCAAGGAAGAGAGGAATTCTAAACCTACCTCCAAATCAAAAGACAGAAGCTCTAAAACAAATAACTCACTTACTAAGGATGAGAGCTGTAGAAAAAGTACCATCTATCGAGCAAGGCCAAGGATTTTACTCCAGGCTCTTCCTGGTACCACGAAAAGAAAATAAATGGAGACCTATTCTCGACCTGTCCGCTTTAAACACATACATCATTGTCCCAAAATTCAAAATGCTGACCTTACAGCAGCTTCTTCCCATGTTGGGCAAGGAGTGTTGGCTGGTAACTCTAGATCTCAAGGAGGCATACCTGCACGTCCCCATACGACCAAATTGCAGAAGATACCTCAGATTTCTTGCAGGATCAGAGCATTATCAATTCTCAGCATTGCCCTTTGGCTTATCTACTGCGCCCAGAGTGTTCACGAAATGCCTGGCATCAGTAATTGCTCATTGCAGGCTTCAGGGAATCCAAATCTACCCTTACCTGGACGACTGCCTGTTACAAGCAGACAATAAAAACAAGCTAGCAGAAGACTTGAAAAGGGTCATTTATCTACTGCAAGCCCTGGGATACACAGTCAATACAAAAAAGTCAAGGCTGATACCATCCCAAAGGATAACCTTTTTGGGTGCAGAGCTGGACACATCAAAGCAAATGGCATTCCTAACAGTAGAAAAACAGGAGCAACTCCCTCTCTACTTCTTGGCATTAACAAAGCAGAACCGGCTAACAGCAAGAAAAGTCCTGCAAGCCTTGGGTTTCATGGCATCCTGCATAATTTTGGTCCCACATGCCAGACTACATATGAGAAAGTTACAGTGGTACCTAAGGAATTTATGGTCTCAGCACAAGCACAGCCTAGTAACCCAAATTCCAATAATCCCATGCCTGAAGCAAGAATTCCAATGGTGGGCTCAAGCCTGTCAATCAAACAAAGGACTGCCCTTCCACAGCACTCAACCCAGCCAGACCATCACAACGGACGCCTCAGACCTCGGTTGGGGGGCCCACATGCTGGACAAGTGCATACAAGGCTTATGGACTCAAGACCAGCTGCACCTACACATAAATCAAAAGGAAATGCTGGCAGTAAAACTGGCAATCCAGACATTCAGACCATTTCTTCGACAAGGTCAACTGTTAATAAGGACGGACAACACCACAGTTATGTGGTACATCAACAAACAAGGAGGCACACATTCGTACCCTCTATGTCGGATGGCAATGGACCTCTGGAATGTGGCCCTGAGCTACAACATTCAGTTACAAGCAATTTTTGTACCAGGAAAAGAAAACATTCTAGCAGGCATACTAAGCAGAACTACCACGGATGCCCACGAATGGATGCTGCATCCGGACATCTTCAAAACCATTACAAGAAAATGGGGGCTACCATAAATAGACTTATTTGCATCCCCACGCAATCACCAACTGAAGAAATTCTGCACAAGGACGTACCACCCACTTGCTTGGAGAGTGGACTCCCTATCCTTCAGTTGGAAAAACCTGACAGCATATGCATTCCCACCACTTCCTTTGATGCACAAGGTGCTATTGAAGATCAAAGAGGACCGTCCAAGGATCATCCTGATAGCTCCAGACTGGCCAAGACAACATTGGTATCCATTACTGAGGAGCATGTCTCGGGAACAAATATGGCCTCTACCCCTAGTTCCCTTGCTGTTGACACAGAACAACTACAACACCCTGCATCCAAACCTGAAAACACTGCAGCTGACTGCCTGGAACATTGCATAAGACTAAATAACCCAAATTTATCCCAAAGGGTCAAAGACATTATCTTGGAGGCTCGCAGACCCTCAACAAGAAAAAATTATTCAGCAAAATGGAAAAGATATCACATTTGGAGTACTGCAAAAGGAGAAAATGTGTCACTGGTAAACATAGCCAACATCCTGGAATACTTGGCAGAGCTCTTCCACAACGGCCTGTCCTATTCTTCCATTAAGATTCATGCATCAGCTATTTCAGCAGAATACGACTTGGATCCTCCAGTCTTCTCACATCCCCTACTCAGGCAGTTTCTGAGAGGAATTAAAAATGTAAAACCACCTAGGAAGCCACCATTGCCAGCATGGGACTTGAACTTTGTGCTAGAAAAGTTAACACTCCCTCCTTTCGAACCAGCAGCAACAGCAGAATTACAATACTTATCATGGAAAACTGCTTTCCTGCTTGCAATCACTTCAGCAAGAAGGGTATCTGAGCTACAGGCATTAATGGCAGTACAGCCCTTCCTGATCTTCCATCAAGATAGAGTGTCCATGAGAACAAATCCTACGTTTATGCCAAAGGTGGTTTCCAGAGTATCTTTAAGTCAGGCTATCCACCTACCTACATTCTTCCCCAACCCACAGAACAGGGGAGAAAGACTGTTGCATACCTTGGATGTACATAGACAATTACGCTACTACCTGGACAGGACCAAGGGCAATAGAAAAACTGACCAGCTACTGGTAGCATATGCAACAGGAATGGAAGGGAAAGCAATTTCAAAACAGACAATCTCCAAGTGGATAGGAAATTGCATTAGATTTTGTTACTCCTACCATGGAAAGAAAACTCCAGAAAACATCAGGCCTCACTCTACAAGGGCTACAGCCACTACCACAGCTTTTCTTCGAGGAGTGGCTACCAAAGACATTTTAGAGGCTGCTACTTGGAGCTCCGTGCATACATTTGCCAAGCATTATAATCTACCTTTATATTCCAGATCCCGAGCAGGTTTTGCCACTGCTGTTTTGCAAGGGATCTTAACTACACCATAATCTTATTTCTCCTCCTCCCCCAGTTTGGCTATGGTATTCTACCCATTTGTAAGGACTGCAGATGCATCCTTGAAGGACATAGTACAGTTTTGTACCTACCATAAATGTAGATGTCCGATAGGCATGCATCTGCAGTCAGGATTACCCACCCTCCTTCCCCTCTGTGGTACTCCTAGGGTATTTGCCCATCTTGTAGCTAGCTGGGGGAATCTATTATGGTGTATTTGTTTGTATATATGTACGTACATGCTTATTTTTGTTTGCTCTCTACTATTTGGAACCATTTGCATTTATCCAAATTTAGCCTTCCTAGAGGGCACCTGGCATCTGGGGCAAGAAACACTGAGGAAAATGGCGTCGGCTGATGCCTTTATACCCGAAGAACTGCAGCTATGACGTCGGGTGAAGTGCGACACCAGCCGAGGCCAGACCCAGACTTTGGAATCCGGCCGACCGAAGGGCTGCCTGACGACAGGACAACCCATTTGTAAGGACTGCAGATGCATGTCTATCGGACATCTACATTTATGGTAGGTACAAAACTGTACTTTCTGAGTCTCTCCATCTCATATCTGGCAGATGGACTCCTCCAAATGGCCTTCCAAGCCCCCATTGGTGGCATCATGTCTGCGGTCATCAAGACCAGTGGGCAGCATTAAAGCTTCTGACTTGGAGTAGCTGATGAGGTCCTTTTTGCAGATAAAGAAGGAGTTAGGTCTTATCCCTTTGGGTCCAAGTCTGGTCCCAGGACCTTCGGCTCCATCTGTTTGGCTTCCTTCCTCTGCCTCTTGTGATCTGAGGTCATCGAGTTTAGCTGTGTTCCCACCCCTCTGGTTAGATCCAATAGCTTGACTGTCTTTGGTTCAGATCTAGTCCTTGGTCATGTAGACTCCAACTACTTTGTGGCCATTGGGATCTTGAAACCTGGTGTTGACGTGGGAGTGTCAGGGTCGATGATCCATGCTTCAGGTTCATCTCTTCCACTTGGAGCTTCGGTTTTGGACAGCTTGACTCCAATTTCAATGTCTGGGCTAGGTGTAGCTCTCTCAGGATCGAGGCTATCTCTGGTACCTTTTGGTGCTGGGACCCTTTACACTAAGAGGCCAGCTTCCTCCTTGGCCTTTGATATTGTAGAGAAGATGTTCTCCTTTCAGGAGAAGGGTTAGGTTTCTCCAGTCAGTGTGTCTTCCCCTTTCTCATCTGGGTCTACAGGTCATTAGTCTGCTTCTGGACAGCCTACATTGTTGGGTCTCCATCCTGCCCCCTTATTGAGGCTTCCAGCCTCTTCCCCTTCTCTCTGGCTTTGCCGGAGTGGGAGGCTTCAGGGAAGGGGAAGTGTAAGATGAAATGCCTCGACTCCCTGGAGGAGTGTCTAATGGAGGATACTGACCTCAAGGAAAGAGAGGGGTCCTCTAAGTCTCCATGGGATGACGCCTCATTTAGCAAATTATTGGAGCTGCTTCATGAGCATGGAGGCTGGAACACTAAAGCCCACTCTCCAGTGGAGATGGTATTTTTGAAGGCTTTCGGCATAGGCCCATCCATGCCTTGGTTGTTTCTCAGTCCAGACGCTGTTATAGACTTATTGTCCCAGAGGGTGTGGAAGGAACCCGACACAATGGGGCCTATCTCAAGAAGCCAGGTAAGACCCCCCCCCCCTCAAAGACAGGCCACATTGGCGTAAGGGTCCAGATGTCGATTATGTTGTGGTGGCAGTTGCCACAAAGAAGGAGATTTTTGAGGAGGGGGTCCTCTGTCCATCCCCTGAATAGGGGGAGTCTCAGGCTTTGGATCATTTAGGGAAGTGTTCCTGTGCCTCGGCCACATTTGTGCCGAGAGCACTTAATTAGTTATCACACTTGATGAGACTTCAATGTGAATTTGGTGTCTGAAGTGTCAAGGAATGTTGAGACACAGCAGTCTCTGGAAACTCAGAAGACGCTGGAGACTCAGTTGCCTACCCTGCTTTCCATCTCCAATGTTTTCATGGGGCTCATTTCAAATGCAGCCAGTGGAGCATCCCAAGTGACTGGCTCAGGCTTTGCCATGCAACACCATGCTTGAATGCATTTATGCAACTTTGCAGATTGCTTAAAGGCGTCCCTTGTCAGTGCCCTGTTTAATGGCTCTTCCTTTTTCAGGCTGAAAGTTAAAGATACTCTAATGAGGAGCGAACAAGATGGGAAGATGCTGTCTGCCATTGGAGTGTGGTTCACCACCCCTCAGTGCACTTTTCAAGAAATCAGAAGGGGATAAACGCCTCTTTTTCAGAAAGTCGCAGCAGTCTTCTCAGGATGTTCCTTCAGAGGGTTCCTCTTAGGAAGGGGGGAATCATAGTGGACCCTGCCCACAGGTCAGGGGTAGTCTGCAGAATCAGAGTTTTCATGGGGCATGTTTTGGCAGTCTTTTTAAGTGAGCTTGAAGAGTTGGCCGACTGTCCTTTCTGGAGGCAGTCAGAGTCATTTGGCTCTTTACCCAGGCCAGCACCTTGGATGCATGGGTGTTAATAGTCTTAAACAAAGGTTACTATATTTCCTTGTCAGAGGTTCCAAACCTTCATCAAAATCATCTCCCAAGCATTTCACCCCATCAGAGACTCCATGCAGCTGTAGGGATTTACAAGTTGCTCATAAACTGAGTCATCCAGGAGCTTCCACCAGACCAGCAAGGATCTGGGGGTCTATTGCAAATTCTTTTAGTTCCAAAAATGAGCAAGGACCTTAAGCCAGCTTTGTATTTAAGCAGACTGTATCAATTTGTGAAAAAGACCAAGTACCAGATGGTCATGGTGCAGTCCATCTTACCTCTTCTGAGGAAGGATGATTGAATGTGCTCGATAGACCTCAAGGATGCCGATGCCTACCATCATGTCAAGATAGACACCTGCTCCAGGAGGTTTCTGCGCTTCTGGATGGGAGCCAATCATTGCCAGTTCTGGATCCTGCTATTTTGTCTCATCACAACCCCCCCAGCTGTTTACCATGTGCATGGCAGTAGTTACAGCCTGGCTTTGGCTACAGTGGTTCCAAGTCTTTCCATACCTGGACATTTGACTCCTTACTGCCCGCAGAATAGCATCATTGATCACAACCAAGGTTACCTTACTCTAACTGTGTGATCACTTAAGCATAACAGTCAATTGCCCCAAGTCGAGCTTTCAGTCTGTTTAGGTTTTTAAAGTTCATAGGTTGTCACTTGGATACAGTCAAATTACCAGAGTTCTGAGTTCCAGGGTGATCAACCATTGTGTTCAGGCCTTGGCAGTGCTTGCAACATCAAAGCCTCCAGCTTATGCATTTACAAAACTTCTAGGTCATATGGCAGTGTACATAGGGTTGGTTTCTTTAACAAGATATCATATAAGGACTCTGCAATGGACTCTGGCCATATAGTGGTCTTTCCTGTTGCATCCCATGGATTTTCCCATGTGGCTGATGAAGATGTGTCACAATCAGATTTGTTGGTGTTTGCAGTCTCCTTTATTAACCAATGGGAGACATTTTTTCTTCCAGGTCTCTTGACCACATTTGCCATGGACAACCCCCTCCTGGGGTGTGGGGGATTTCAAAGGGAGGGTGGTTCAAGGGTCCTGGTCTTCCACGGAAGCCCACATTCATATCACTGTTCAGGAGACGAGAGCAGTCCTTGCATTGCAGACCTTTCAGGAAGCCTTTCTCAGAGGTGTGATTTCAATATTGATGGACATGTCAGTTGTCTGGTAGCTCAAAAAGCGGGGGGGGGGGGTAATCATATCCTCTTTGTTGAGAGGCCATGAAGGGTTTGGTAATGGGCAGTTTCTTACCAGCAGTTTCTGGTGGCATTGCACATCCTGGGGAAATCAAACATTCTGGCCAACAGCCTGAGCAGGAAAATTCAACTTCCTCACAAGTGGTCCCTAAATCCAAAGGTCACAGCTCTTGTTTTTTTTGGCTCTAGGGCACTACATGTTGCAACCTATTTGCCTCCATGTTCGCCACCAGGTACATCAGTATTATGCCTTAGTTCCTTCTCTGGGACAGTCACCCAGGGATGCTGTGGTATTATTTGGCACCCAGGGTTTTCTTATGCTTAGCCGCCAGTTCCTTTGATGGTAAAGTTTCTGAAGAAGGCAGCCTACTGCAAAGCTTCTGTGATGCTCATAGCCTCCTTTTGGCCTTGTCAGGTATGGTTTCTCTTCCTTTGGCCTCTTCTGAATTACCCCCTTGTGTACTGGATCCCATTCTACATCTCATTACTCATCCAATGGGTTTGGATCCCCCAGCCTTTAATCCCTGAAGTCAACCACACAATTTCTCCAGTTCCCTTGATGGCCAGAAATCCTAAGCTTTCTTAGGCTGTAGTTCATGTCTTGTTTTCTTCTCAGAACAGTCTACTGGAAGTGTATTCCAGTAAATAGAGACGGTTTTACTATAGGCACAATCTTGAGGACTCTACCCTTTCTCCACTTCCTTTTTGCTCTGTCTCCCAGTTCTAGATCCAGTTCCTCCCTGGGATTTGCCTTTTGTATAGCAGGTCCTTTCAGGCCATCAATGTGAGCCTTCAGCTACTTCTGACTTGAAACTCTTGTCTTGGAAAACTTTTGTTTTTGGTGGCTGTTGCTTTGGCAATGAGGGTTTTGGCTTTGCAAACTCTTGATTTTTCTTCTCCTTATTTTATGTTCCATAAAAATAGGGTTTCCTTTCATATGAACCCTTCCTTTTTGCGGAAGGCAGCTTCTGAGAATAACTTTAACAGCTCTATTTATCTCCTGTGTTTTTTTTCCCAGTTTCTTCAACAAACGTGAATACCTTTTGCATTGTTTGGATGTGCATAGGCAACTGAGATTTTATTTGGACCAGGCCAAAGCTTTCAGAAAAGTCAATTATTTGTCTACTTCTCAAAGTTGAGGCTGGGCTCACCTGTGTCTCAAGTGACTTTATCCAAGTGGCTATCAGATTATGCATTGTTTGGATATTCTTTGAAAGATAAGACCCTTCAGGACAAGCCTAAGTGTCATTCTACAAGGGCTATGGCTATCAGTACAGCTTTCTTTTCTAGAGTATCACTGAATGAAGTTTATGCAGCTGCTCCTTGGATGAGTCACCACACTTTTGTGTTGCATTATAAGCTGGATATTCAATCTAGATCCAGGGCTTCCTTTGGCTCCACTATGTTGCAGAATATCCTTCCTTAGTTCTTCCTGAGAAATTCTATGTGGCTGGGGACTCTGTCCCACAGGTTGAAACCAGAGGGAGCAGACAACATCGGAAACAAAAGTTATGTACTTACCTTAATGATAGATCAGTGTTGTCTGTCACTGTCTGGTTCATAGGTGTGTGCTAAGCTAATGGCCCTGGAGCCTTTACAAGCCTAGCCCATAAGATTACCTTGGCATCGTGTCACCTGACCTTGGTTCCTAGTGCCTCTATTTCCCATCCCCTCATCAAGATTCTTCTTGAAGAGGGCCAGTGAGATGCTCTGCTTGACATGTATGGGAAGTCTATTCCATAGCATGGCCAGTCTCTGGGTTATGAACCTGTCCCTCCAGCATGTTCTGTTGATTGTGGTAATGAGGTTGAGGTCTCTGGAGCGTGTGGTGCAGAGGGATTGGGATTTCTTTAGATGTAGCATTTCTAACAGAGCTGGGTCAGACATGGCTTTGTAAGTCAAGCAGAGATCGCCTCTATGTAGGTGATATGAGACAGAGAATAGTTGGAGTTTTTTGAGTCTGTCCATATAGGTTCATCCCCTCGCCTTGGCCCCGCTTTTGTTTGGTATGGCGAACTTCCTCTGGTGAACGTTCATGCACACACCTGCACACTTTTATACATTACTAGTTTACTTCATCTACTGTTTTCTGTATTTGCTGTGTGTTTTTTCTACCAGTTGTCATTGTATAAATATGTTTTTGGGGCTGTAAACATGAAAACTGCATGTTTTTTTTTTTTTGCAAAGAAATGGCATTTTTTTCTGAGCTGTCAATAACTTAGTTTTTTATGCACACTAATGTACATGGATGGATATTTACTAGATAGTATTAGATGGATATATTCTTATATTTATAGTGTTCTAATTTGATGATGTTTATGGTTAGATATCTGTGTTTGTTCTTAATTTTAGTTCTTGTCACAGACTTCATGAAGGCTTTATTGCAGGCATGGGCAAACTACGGCCCGGGGGCCACATGCGGCCCGTTAAACGTTTTGATTCGGCCCGCCAAACTTGAAAAAATTTAATAAATTAACCTTGTTAATGTTTTATTTCCCCTGCAATTCTGATGTTTCCTCACTAGATGGCGCACTCTAGATATATTGGCTTTGTTGAGATGAAGCGTAGGCCTATTACTCCACGTTTGCACTTTTCCCTTTGACCCACCGCCCCTCTATGAAGATGAGCGGACCCAAGAAAAGGAAAGTGGACAGAGAATGTCGAGTGTTCAATAAGGAGTGGACAACTAAATATTTTTTCACTGAACATCGATCATCTGCTGTTTGCCTGATATGCCAAGAAACTGTGGCGGTTTTTAAAGAGTATAATATTAGCCATCACTTTGCCACAAAGCACGCTAATTATGCTAGCAAGCTCTCAACAAAAGAACGGGAAGCTGCTGCTGAGAAGGTGGCAGCTAATTTGAAGGCTCAGCAAAGTTTTTTTCACCGTCAAACTGCCATTCAAGAGTCAAGTACCAAGGCCAGTTTTATGCTTTCATTCAAAATAGCAAAGGCCAGCAAACCACTGTCTGAGGGCGAGTTTTTAAAAGAATGTATGGTAGAGACAGCAGGTATTTTGTGCCCGGAGACCAAAGACAAATTTGAGAAAATCAGTTTATCACGGCTTTTCTTCATTTTCATTGGAAATTAAAGCACATGTTTTCTCCATATCCCAAGATGTGTATTTTTCCCCCAATGAGGTGGTGTTTTCAAAGCATGCCATCTATCTGCTCCTGTTCCGGCCCCTTTGTCAAATGTTAGAACTCAATGTGGCCCACGAATCAAAAAGTTTGTCCACCCCTACTTTATTGCGTTAGTTAGCCAAATGCGATTTTAGTCTTTTTATGTGTATGTTATCCTTTTCTTAATATCTGATCTTGGAATGTGGGTTTGCATATAGGTAGTGTTTTCCTTAACTAGGATTTAGTTTGATCTAATCAGTAGTAGTGTGAGAGGGTGGGTACTTGATGTTCTAAAATGCACTTTTATGGCCCTGTTTATATTGTTTGCCATGACTAGGCTGGTTTAAAATTAAACAGTACGTGTATTTTCCACACCTACTTCTAAGTATATAGAAGCTGGTATGTTTAACAGTGTAAAATATTTCTGATCATTGTTACTGAGGATCGCTCGTCTGTGATGAATAAAGGCTTGTTGCTTTGGAACACTACCTGGGTTTCATGATTTTTGGGAATTATTGTAAGTGAGCTCATCAAGGAAGTTTTAAAACCAGTAGTTTCTCTGTTATAATTTTTGAAGTGGCAGTTAGGGCAATTAGACCAATTACTAGAGGGAAAGTAACTTGCTAGTTTTAATGGGCTTAAACTTAAAGATGTGTCTTGCCTAATACAATAGTTGTTAATAGGTAAGGTCTATGATTTTTATCCATATGGGATTGAATAAGTTAAGAATCATTCTAATGAAAAATATGGCACAAGCAGTAGAAGAAATAACCCAGTGCTGTAAGGAGAAAGGGGTTAAATTGGTATTTAGTGAAATTCTTCCTTCATCAGTATTAAATGTTTGCAAATTTGCAAAATACAAATTTTTCTGTAACTGGATTCATTGTTTTTGTCCCCAAAAATAAATAACTGTTCTAGTTTATCTACTGTGAGAAAGTAATAGAAAACATTAGTATATCTGCATCTGATAAGTTTCAGGTAAGTCACAAGAGTGATTATGTAGGGTCTGATAAAGTTTCCAGTGTTATTAAACTGTATTGCAACAAATCAGAGAGATCAGTAAAAACTCATAGATATCAGTCTTGTAAGTTCATAAAAATCTGTTTCACAATTTCCAGAACTGTCAGCAAGAAAAGTGATTAATTAAAGGTCATTGCCTGCACAGAAAACGGTAATACATTGGTTATAACTGAAATATCTTGATCTCAAAATATAGGGGGAGATTCATAAAGGATACCATGAGCAGTAAGCCCATTTTACTGCTTGCTGCAACCATTTCCAATTCAGAGGGAGCCGTACTACAGTACTCTGCCAAGTACAGGTACAACACTGCAGTAGTTTCTGTGTGTGGCCAATCGCATATGCTACTGAGGTATTCTAGGAAGTGGCCTGTGCTAATTATCCATGTGCTATCCCCTGGAAATGCTCACTGTAAGGCATTCACGCAGCTGAGTGATTCAGCGAATCACTTGTCAGCATAAGATGTTCTTCATTCCACATTGCTGCAGTCCTAACTATTGGGTAGTCCGCTGTCCAGTCGGCCCGAATACCAAAGTATATGGCTGACGTCGGTCAGGGCGCATTAGACTGACGTCAGTACGTCAGGGTACTAATGCGCATGACCGACGTCATATCCTCAGTCTTTTTTGCCGCATGGTCCGATGCAGAAGCAATTTTGCGAGTGCAGGTTGGCGTTCTGAAAGTTTCTGAAGTCAGAGTTTCAGACCGAATCAAAGTTGGCTAAGTACCCGTTGGGAATATTTTGGTTTTTCTTGCCTCAGTATTTAACCGGATGTCAGAAAAAGTGAATAACTGTATTTCTTGTGGGAAACAGATACCTCATAGGGATTACCATACTTTGTGTATACCTTGTTTAGGGCCTGAGCACGACGTTGTTGGATGCCGCTCTTGTGCTAGATTTAACAAACGCACTATTAAGAGAAGGTTAGACTGTGCCAGGTTAGTTTTTGGGAAGCGTTGTAATTATAAAATGCCGTCGGATGCTCCGACGCCCGCTTCGGCCAAAAAGCGCAAGGACAAAGCAGCAAAGCCTAGAGTGGAAGAACCGGCAGTCCCAGACGTCGGTTCTTTAGAAGGCCCAGTGGAGCCGGAGGTTCTGCCAGGAGTTTCTTTGGAGTCTCAGGGAGAGACTTTACTGTTACAGGATGTATCCTCTCAGGAAGTAGGCCAGGCTGAGGGGGCTTCTCAGGTGGCTGTTCTTCCCTCTCTTCCTAAGGTGGTTAGAGCCTCCCCTTCTGTTTCCAAGGCTTCTTTGAGAGGCAGGCCAAGTTTAGCTTCAGTGGGGGTTTCTCCTGGTGCTTCAGGGTCTTTGCCTAAGAAACATATGCTTAAAATGGCAGAGGATTTGATTACTATGATTAGAGGTTCTATGCCCCCTCCTGATAAGAGGCCTAGGGTGGAGCCTGAGTTTGAGAGTTTTGAGCACTGTTTGGAGGCTTCTGAGTCTTCGGCTGAAGACTTGCAGGAGTATCCTCCTTATTCTGATTCTGATGTGGATGATTCTACTCCTTCAGCTTCTCCTCCTGAGGATTTTTCATTTTCAGAGACTCTGCATTCCATGAGGGAGCATTTTAAATGGGAAGGTCAAGATTTCTCTGATTCCAGGAAGAGGCTTAGGGAATTCTTGTTTTACCCCAGCATAGGCCTTTAGCTATACCTCCTGTTCTGAATGTGGTGGAAGATGTTTTTGCAGAGGCTTCCTGAATCCTGATTCTTTGCCTCCTGCCCCAGTTAAACCGGATAGGTACTATAGGGTGCCTGAAGCTCATAAGTATCTTTTTAAGAGTCCTAGGGCAGACCCGGAAACTGTCTCTCAGGGTCCTAAAGGTGTGAAGGCCTCTGTTGTTAAAAATCCTGTTCCTCCTGATAAAGAGGCAAGGGCTTTGGATAGATGGGGAAAGAAAGTGTATACTTCTTCCACTTTAGCCATGAGGCGTTGAATTGTCAGTTTCACATGTTAAAATATCAGAATTATCTCCTTTCACAATTGAAATCTAAGGTGGATGCTCTGGCAGAAGGTATTGAGTGTAAAGAGTTGCAGGATTTAGTTCATGTGTCTGAACAGGTGGGTAAACATTCCTTGCAGTGTGGTTTTGATGCTGTGCAGGCCTCCTCGAGGGTGGCTGCCACTGGTTCTGTTCTTCAGAGGCACGCCTGGTTGAGAGATCAGAATTTAGCTGAGCATGTTAAAACAAGGATTTTGGATGCTCCTTTACAGTCTGATGTGTTGTTTGGTTCGCCTGTGGAAGCAGTTTTAAAGAAAATGGAGGACAAGGCTAAGTCTATGCAAACTGTTAAGGATTTTTGCAGGTGCAGCCTCCAAGTTTAGTAGAAATTGGCCTACTAAGGGATGGACTTATCCTGCTTATGATTCCCAGTCTAGGGGTAGGTCTAGACGTGGTAGGGGCAGAGCTCAAGGTTCTTTTAGGCCTAGGACAGGAGTTCCCCTGCTCAGACTTCTGGTGAGGGCAGGGGTCAGTCCTTTCGTAAGCAGACCCAATGACCTGCCTTTTCAGCTGCCAGTACATTCTCGCCTGGCAGCACCTTTGGGAGGAAGGCTGTCTCTTTTCAAAGAAAATTGGGATTTAATTACCCAAGACAGATGGGTTCTGGATATCATTCACCACGGTTACAGGTTTTATTTCCATACCTTGCCTCCTTTCAAAGGCATGCCAGACATTCCTCCTCTACAAAGAACAGAGGCTCACAAGCAAATTTCTCTGTTGCTCCAAATAGGGGCCATTCAGCCAGTTCCTGTGCCAGAAAGGGGCCTAGGATTTTATTCTCGCCTGTTCCTAGTACCAAGAAGGGGAACACGTGGAGACCAATTTTGGATTTATCTATCCTCAACACTTATCTGGACATTCCCAAGTTCAAAATGTTGACGTTACAACAGCTTTTACCTCTGCTGGGCAAAGATCACTGGATGGTAACTTTAGATCTCAAGGAAGCTTACCTTCATGTGCCTATAAGACTAAGTTGCAGGAAGTATCTGCGTTTTCGAGCTGGAAATTCTCATTATCAGTTCTCTGCATTGCCCTTTGGCTTATCTACTGCCCAGAGTATTCACAAAGGTTCTGGCTCCAGTGATAGCTTACTTCAGGCTAAAAGGAATTCAAATCTATCCTTACTTGGATGACTGCCTGATTCTGGCTCAAGAAAAGGAAGACCTTCTACAGCATTTGGAATATGTCATAGCAGTGCTAAGATGCCTAGGGTATTCTGTGAACGAAATAAAGTCCAGTCTAGTACCCTCTCAAGACATGTGCTTTCTGGGTGTGAGACTGAATACAGCAGCCCAGATGGCCTTTTAACCCCGGACAAACAAAAGAATCTTTCCAGTTACTTCCATCAACTATCTCTTCAGTCCGGGCTGACTGCAAGGACAGTCCTTCAAGCCTTAGGGTTCATGGCATCTTGTATTCTGGTGCTTCCCAATGCCAAACTGCATATGAGGAAGCTGCAATGGTATCTCAAAATGTATGGACACAGCACTGCCAGGATTTGGACACTGTCATTCAAATAATACCTTGCATTCAAAAGGAATTTCTGTGGTGGGCTCAGGAATGTCACCTAAACAAGGGACTCTCTGTGACCCGGCCAGAGGCGAGTCAGATTCTAACGACAGATGCCTCAGACATTGCTTGGGGAGCTCATCTAGATGGAAAGTGGATACAAGACAAGTGGCCTGCCAGACTACAGCATCTACATATCAACATGAAAGAGATGTTAGCAGTCCAGTTTGCATTAATGGCTTTCAAGGAGTTACTTCTTCCAGGGCAGGTGTTGATTCTAACAGACAACACAACTGTCATGTGGTACATCAACAAACAAGGGGAACACATTCTTACCCATTGTGCAGGCAAGCAATGATTTTATGGGAGACTGCGCTCAGCTTGCAACTAACTCTTCAGGCAAGGTTTCTGCCCGGAGCACAGAACTCCTTAGCAGATGTATTAAGCAGTCAAATCATGGATCCCCACGAGTGTATACTTGATCTTCATGTATTTCAAAATTGACAGTGTCATGGGGAACTCCAGACATAGATCTGTTCGCTTCTCCACTAAACCACCAGCTGCCAAAGTTTTGCACAAAGAGGTTTCATCACACAGCTTGGAAAGTGGATGCTCTTTCTTTCAGTTGGAAAAATCTTCATGTGTATGCTTTTCCACCTCTGCCTCTTCTACCAAAGGTGCTTCTAAAGGTCAGACAAGACAAGCCAAGGATGATTTTAATAGCTCCAGATTGGCCTCGGCAGCACTGGTACCCATTACTGAGGAGTCTGGTAAGGAAGCCTCCATGGCCTTTACCCTTGATTCCACACCTGTTGTCTCAGAGGGACGGTCACCTGCTCAATGTCAAGCTTCACTCTCTTCATCTAACAGCCTGGCATATTCTGTTTTGAAACACAGCAGGTCTCAACTTCCTCAACAAGTTTTAAATGTGATTATGGAAGCCAGAAGACCTAGTACAAGGAAAGTGTAATGCAGAAAAATGGAAGAGATTTTTATTTTGGAGTGCAGCAAACAATTTGGAGATTTCTGAGCCTAATTTGAGTGTGGCTCTTCAATATCTTACTGAGTTATTGGACAAAGGTTTGTCTTTCTCTTCCATTAAGATTCATGCTGCAGCAATTTCAGCTCACTATGATTGTGACCCACCATTGTTTTCGCATCCTTTGTTCAAGCAATTTCTTAGAGGGGCAAAGAATATAAGACCCCCAAGAGCTCCTACTCCTGCTTGGGATCTCAATTTTGTGTTGGAGAAACTTACTCTACAACCTTTTGAGCCTGCGGCTACTGCTGAATTGAAATACTTGTCATGGAAGACTGCTTTTTTGTTGGCCATTACATCTGCTAGAAGGGTTTCTGAGTTGCAGGCCCTTATGGCGGTAGAGCCTTTTTTGATTTTTCATAAGGATAGGGTATCTTTACGTACTAATCCTTCCTTTATGCCTAAGGTGGTTTCTAGTGTGGCTTTAAACCAAAGTATTCATTTGCCTACTTTTTATGCAGATCCCCAAAATAAAGGGGAAAAGATTTTGCACACTTTAGATGTACACAGGCAATTGCGTTATTATTTGAGCAGGACTAAGGATTTTAGGCAGTCTCAGCAGTTGTTTGTTTCTTTTGCTTTGAGTTCGCAGGGCAAGCCTGTGTCAAAACAAACTATTTCTAGGTGGATTGGGTTTTGCATTGCATTTTGTTATTCCCATCATGGCAAGGAGATTCCAGCTGGGATTCGCCTCATTCCACTAGGGCTACTGCCACTTCAACAGCATTTCTAAGGGGTGGCAACTAAGGATATTTTGGAGGCAGCTACTTGGAGTTCAGTGCATACTTTCTCTAAGCATTATCACCTTCCTCTCTACTCTAAGTCTAGGGCTGGTTTTGCCACAGCTATTTTGCAAGGCATGTTGTCAGTTCCTGCTTCCTTATGATTTGCCAGCCTCCCTTACCTCTGCTTTGGGATTCTACCCAATAGTTAGGACTGCAGCAATGTGGAATGAAGAACATAGTACAGTTTTGTACCTACCATAAATGTAGATGTTCGAGGATCCACATTGCTGCAGTCCACTTACCCTCCCTCCTTCCCCTCTGTGTTTAGGAGTGGTTGTGTAGGTGAGGTTATATTCTGGTAATTTTGTATATATTGTACATATTTTTGGTGCAGGTATGTTTGGAGTTTTTGGTTTTGGCCTTATCTTTTCAGGGTCTTCTGACATCTGGGGCAAGAAAAGACTGAGGATATGACGTCGGTCATGCGCATTAGTACCCTGACGTACTGACGTCAGTCTAATGCGCCCTGACCGACGTCAGCCATATACTTTGGTATTCGGGCCGACTGGACAGCGGACTACCCAATAGTTAGGACTGCAGCAATGTGGATCCTCGAACATCTACATTTATGGTAGGTACAAAACTGTACTTTAGCTCACCTGGCCCTGTTAATAAACATAACCAAAAGCTTCCACTTACTTATTACTTTGAATGAGTGAGATCTTGCTTGAAGTAAGTTCCGGTTGGGTTTAGCAGATAGATAGTGGTGTATGTGTGTGTTTGTGTGGGAGGCTGCATGTGTGAGTGAAAGCAGGGGAATGGATGGTTTCAGGAGTGTGTGTGTGTGTGTGTGTGTGTGTGTGTCTGTGTAGGAGAGAAGGTTGTAATGCCTCTAAAATCCCCTACACTAATGACAAAAACCTGCAGTATTGGGAGGAGGGCGGGAGATACCGGGAAATTTAAATAGTGCATTAAAGTAACTTAGGTAATAGAACAATAAGTTTCACATCACAAAAAACATGTGATAGGGAGAGCACTAGATACCAGGGATACGATACCCTTGCTTGGAGTAAGCACCTCATTGGTTCTTTCAACCTTTTTTTAAAGTTGTTTCAGGTTTCAACTTCCTGTTATCTAAGAAGTTAACTTGTGAGCGTTTCTGCCATTTCACACTGAGCTAATCGGAAGAAGGGCACTGAGCAAACTCAGATCTGTAATATATAACATTGAGTATCCTGTTTTTTGCTTATTTTTACAAGTTATTTATAGCACTTTTATTGTCTGCTGCATACTTTTCTAGCAAGTTTCACTGTGTGTGAGGTATTAACTGGAAATTGTCTACATTTATTAAGCATCTGTTTGGGTTTTTAGTTCTGATTTCCTGCCAAGGAGTTTATCATATTGTTTCCCACCCTCCTTTCCTATTGGTATTGTGTTCTTATACTTGGTGGCTTTGCAGTTGCCCACCCCTACTTTAAATTTGATCTGGGACACTCCTCCCAGTCTAGTGCCATTACCTCATTCTACCTAATCCAGGGAGAACATTTGAGAAGGCCAACCCACTTTGTTTCTGCTCCTCCTTTCCCCTTTCCACTTTACAAAAAAAAAAATTTCTAAGCTTGTTTTCTGCCTTTCCTGTAAGTAGTGTAGTCCAGATACAGATTTGCTGTATCCAGGACAGTTTGTAAGCTTCTGAGCCCCCAAGCCTTTCTGTGTTGGAAGGAAGCCTTCTAGCTTAATTTTGTTTCTTAGAACTAACCAGTTTTTTAGTTTCAGCACTCAAATGTGTTTCTTTGAGCTCAGCACTTGTTCAGAACACATTGTAAGCACTAAATAAGTGACAAATTACTACAGCACTCAACTTTCCTCACTTGTCTAGAGGAAAACAGTTTTTAGTACTTGATAAATAAGCACCTACCTATCCAGGCATGTCTAAGGGTCAGCTCTCGGTGTTTTCTCCTGTCTAGCTGATGAATCTGGGCATCTTGGGGCAATGCAGCAATTTCCTCATGTACACAGACAACCCTCTCCTCCTACCACCCAACACCTGTGAGACTAGCACTTATGTAGCCAAACTGGAAGCAAAGCTCTCTTCACCCAAGACTGGACTAGGCAGTCAAGAGGAGAAGGTAAACACTTGCACCACACCACACTCATCACATAGTCCCTCAAAACCTACACCACCAATGCACACACACATAGAAACACAAAACACGCACCTACATTCGCAGAGGCTCTCAATAAAAAGCTGCCCAAGCAACAGGGACCTCCAAAGCAGAAATGCAAGCAACCTCCACCCCCCCCAACACAACCCAAATGACACATAGCTCACAAACTCAGTGTGCCACTCAACCACAGCCCATAAGGCATAACAGCATACCCAACACTCTAGTTATAGGTGACGCTATAGTCAGGCACACTGATGTTCCACTCACCAGGCTAAATAAGGAAGAAAGTTACTGTCAGCTGCTTGTCGGGTGCCAGGATCCACCACATAACACACACACTCGGGTCACTCCACAACAAATACAAATATGACTCTGTCATTGTCCAAGTTGGTGCGAATGACCTGAGACGTACCTCCCTGGACCACATGAAAAGAGATATGGAGGAGCTGTCCGATCTTGTAGCCCAGGCAGGTATGACCCTAGCTCTGAGTAGCATCTTGCCATCGCCCAGAATTATACCACAATACAATGACAAAATGATTGACTTTAACATCTGGCTAAGCTTCAGGTGTCATTCTAAGGGGATCCAGTATCTGTCTGCCTGGGATTACATGATCGACAAACCACGATGGTTTACCAGAGATGGCTTGCACCTGTCACCCTTGGGATACCGGATACTGACTAAGGCTCTTGCCACCCCTATAGTGCCTTTTTTATGCAAGGTTCAAATGACAAATTCACCACCGTAGCAGGTACAAGCAAGCAAAATCTGAGAGTAATGCTACTCAATGCTAGAAGTCTAAACCTAAAAATGCACTCACTCGAGGCACTCCTTAAAATGGAGAACATCGACATCTGTGCAGTGACAGAGACATGGTTCAAGGCTCCAGAGAGCACCCCTGCATTACCAGGCTATAATTCATACCACACCTTTCGGCCACCTAACCTGGACCGAAACACTAAAGGCGGAGGTGTGTCCTTATTCATTAAGAATATCCACACCTCCAGGCTAGTTGCTCAGCATAATGCATCTGAGATTATCCAAGTGCAACTAACTCTGGGCAAGACCTCAGTCCAAATTGTAGCTTGCTACAGATTCCCGACCATGCTCCAGGATTCCCACTCCTCATTTCCTGATACACTAGAAAATATTAGGGTACATCTTAATAATGGGCGATTTCAACTAGCCCACCATTAACTGGGAAAACTACTCTTGTACAAACCCTTGTGCTCAACAGTTTCTGGAATTCATAAATTCCAACGCTTTGGATCAACTTAACACCCCCACCAGGGGCAGCAATATCCTAGACCTGGTCATTACCAATATGGGGAACCGGTGTTCCACACCAGAGGTCAATTCCTCGTTGGTCAGATCCGACCACAAGTTAATCACCCTAGACATCCACATCCCGACCCCCACCCCACACACCCATTAGGGAAACCACTGTAAAAAAATTTCTCCAAAGCTAACTTCACGTTTCTTAAGACAGAAGTGGCAAACTTCACGACACCCATGCTGATGGACAATAGAGGTAAGACTGCTGAATCCTACACAAATGCACTTTATAAGCACTTAAACGAGTGCATGGATCGTGCAATCCCTAACAGAACCAAGATGCTATCCTCCAAAAAAAGTAAGCCAATCTGGTGGTCCCCTGCCATAAACAAACTCTGCAACAGAAGAAAGAAACTGTTGCAAAAGAGAGTAAAATCCCATGATTGGAGGAACTCCCTGGTCAGCCTCAGTAAGAAGCTGAGATCCCTCATAAAATCCTCCAAAGCTAGTTATGAAAACAAAATTGCCACGGATTCTAAAGACAACCACAAAGCATTCTATAGCTATGTCAAGAATCTCAATGGCAACACTCAGATCTGCTCTGAGTTACAGCACAATGGCACTAAATATACCAAACCAACTGATATTGCCAACATCCTGGCAGATAGGTTCAGTGCTAACTTTACCCCCCTCACATCCCCTAAAGGGCCCATCTCTATACCGGAAGTATGCAAAGTTCTTGTAATCACGGCTGCACAGGTAAAAAAAAACACACTCTCCAAAGCTGAGAACACAGCATCCATGGGACCTGACAACAGCCCAGGCTGCGTTCTACATGAACTACAGAATGAACTGGCACCCCACCTAAGTACCATGTTCAATTATGGCCCCACCTCAGGCTTTGTGCCCACTGAATGGTGCACAGCGACAGTTGTCCCACTCCAGAAAGGGGGAGCCACCACGGACCCCAGGAACTACCACCTCATTAGCATTACGAGCCTGGTCTGCAAGGCTATGGAACGTATCATCATGGAACTTATAAACAATGACATTGGTAATCTCCAAACTCTGGACTCTACCAAGTTCGGGTTTGTAAAAAGCAGATCATGCCTCCTAAACCTAATGGACTTCTCTGAAGCGGTCACCAAAGCCGTAGATGAGGGTAAGGTGGTTCACACAGCCTATCTAGGTCTCACCAAGGCTTTCAACACCATCCCCCACTCTGGAATTATAGATAAACTCACTAAACTAGGTATAAGTCCCTATGTCACAAGATGGGTTGCTAACTGGCTCACTGACAGAACCCACACTGTGAAAGTAGCAGATTCCAAATCCAACTTCAGACCAGTGACAAGTGGAGTACCACAGGGTTCAGTCTTGGGTCCTCTCCTGTTTGGTATCCACTTCTCTGATGTACAGGCTTACACAGAAGGTCTTTGGCTAATGAAGTTTGCAGATGACTGCAAACTTGGAGCCATAATCAAAACTCCTAATGATATGGACATCCTACAAAAGGGCCTCACTGAGACAGATGCCTGGTGTCAAAGCCATGGCCTCAAGCCCAATGCCAAAATGTGCATTGTCATCCCGTTTGCTAAAACTCTGTACCCATGAACTACCACATAGACGGTAGTTTACTTAACACCAAAAGTGTGATAGGAGACTTTGGGACACAGGTGGACAGAAGTTCTCCTTTGATAATCACATCACCATAGTAGTCAGAAAATCCTTGTACATGGCACACCTCATCACAAAAGGTTTCTCATCCAGGAAAAAAGACGTCTTTGTTCCCCTCTACTCGTCAGTTATTAGACCCATTATATAGAGTACAACGCCCCTTTTGGTATGTACCTCACAAGACATCTACAACAATTGGAAAGGCCACAGAAATACCTCACAAAGAGGATTACCAGCCTCAAACAGATGCCCTACGCAGACAGTCTAAAAAAACTCTAGCTTTACTCTGTCGCATATCGCCTACTCAGAAGTTATCTCTGCCTAACATACAAAGCTATGTCAAACACAGAGCTGTTGGACATGCTCCACTTAAAGAAATCCCAATCCCTCCGGGCTAGGGACCTAAACCTTGTCAACACAATAAACAGAACATGCTGGAGGGATAGATTCCTGTCCCAGAGACTTCCCATACTGTGGAACAAACTACCTATCTATATCAAACAAAGCTCCTCATTAGCACTCTTCAAGAAAAATCTTGATGATTGGTTGGGAGATGGGAAATTCACCCCGGGGATCACTTCTGTGGCTCTGCTCGACAGGGGCAAAGGAAAATAATTTTCTTGGGTGGCGAAAGCCAGGGTACCTTTTGACTAGGCTTATATAGGACCTAGGGCCAATAGCCTAGTTATGAACCTATGAACATTCTTTCCTAAAGAAACGTGACCATTAGAAGACTAAAAAAAGATATAAATACTGCACCCTGGGCTCACACAGACAGCCTCTGTATTACCACAAGATTCCAGGGATACATTTTAAATGTTACCTTAACTCACTGAAACAAATGCGTTAAGATGGGGGGGGGGGGGGGGACTTCAAACCTGCACTCTGGGCACAGAGAACATCTCATGACTAATAACAGAATTTAGCCCTCCTTCACTAACTGAAGATGGCTTGAAGGCTTTCTACTTTATAAATAAGTAAAAAAGCATTTAATATCTGGCATTGTTGACCAGCTGTAATCATCCAAGAGTTACCTTGAACAGATCATGGGCAAAATCAGGGATAGTTGAGAGGGATGGGTGATGTTTGTGTTGGGGGCTGCCATACCTATACATGGCCATGCTGAAGACAAAGCCAGGAGGAACACTAGACAACACCAGGGATAATTTTTTTACATATTAATAAGAATCTCTTAAAACATTAATGGAATAACAAGTTTAGCATCACAATGCACTTACTGTGCAGTAAGAGGAATGAAACTTTAATGTCCCTTTATAGACTGATATAATCATCTGTGATTTATGTGGGACAGATAAAACATAAAGAGGGTACATCAGGACATTTTGTAAAGTAATGGACATGTAAGAGATATGGTTGGTGTATATGTGTGTGTGTGTCCGTCCGTATGTATGTGTGCATATCTGTGCTTGCATGACAGTGGCTGAGATCGTTGACTATGCCAACAAGTTGCATGGGTTATGAGTGGTGATTATCCCAGGAAAGTGGTGATTAGCACTTACAATAATTATCAGTGACTCAGAGATATGCAAATAAGTCAATATTGAGATATTTCCTTGTTGTGTCAAGCAAAACTATGAGGATAAAATCAGGACATTCTGCAAAAACTGGAAAGTTGAAAAGTATGCTAATAATCAGATTTATTGTCGGAATGAACTTTGAAAGTCCTATAGATTCTTAAGCAAAATCTCTAAGAATATAAACTACTTTATTTCAATGTTACTGTGTCACTTAGCCAACCATTGATTGGTTGTGTAATAATTTGAGTGTAATGTCTGCTGAGACTTAATTTTTAATCTCTGATTATAATTTTTCTTACTATATTTCCAACATGAGTGGACAGAATATTTTACATCTAATCTTGAAACTGACATTGTAACTAATATTGTAGAAAAGGAACCTCTGGGTAATTTGAATCATATCGGAATTAGCTTCTTGGTAGATATACACATATTGTATTCACCTAAACAAATAGGTCTAAATATAAATTATTAGATGTTAAGTAAATCATTTTTATTTTTATTTATCTGTTAACTGTGTAAGCCTACTGAACAAGTATCCCTTTTTGAGGGCGAATGGAAAGCAATGTCTGGTTGAGTGATGTGGTCAGAGGGTTCACAATAGGCAAATGGAGATGGAAAGAATTAAACCCCGTATCACTGACCTAATGAAGCAGCTAGTAACAGCTCAGAGGCTTAATATTGTACGCTGACTGCTAAATCAACATGATTGGGGCTTGCATTCTGAAAAAGGATGTGAAGCAGCATGGAGTACTCTGCATGGTATATGTCTATAGAATTCAGGTAAAGTAAAACCTTTAATTTATATAGGAGGCAAGGATTTTTTAAACCCTCACTGTGGAATGATACCTCATAAAGGTATATGAAAAAGTTATTTTACATATAAAAAAGTTATAAGACAACACCTAATAAATGCAAATTAGACAAGGCTACTAGATTCTTGCAACATTTTATAGTAATAGCATAACTTGAATTTGAATAGGCTGCTATCTTGACAAAGGATGATAATAAGAAATGTTATTATAATTATATTAATTTAAAAATAATAAATACATTAATTGTCAAAGTAAAGCAGTAAAGTATGCTGGACAAGTACTGTGTAAAAACAGAAAATTACAGATCTGACTGAAATAGCAACTCTGCTTGGCTCATACTTAATAAGCATACATAGCTCACCATCAAAATGTTTTTTTTAATCAGTTTGATATAGTCACATTAAGTTGTCCTGCAGTTAGCTTTAATTATAAGGTCCTGACTGAGATCAAAAGTAGCTTTTATCATTGGCCCTGACATCACCCCTTGTTTCTTTAAGTTACTGCAGATGTTTTATTGTCTCCTTTGATTTCAGTGTTCAGTGCCTTATTAACTGTAGACTCTGTATCCAAGGAGTGGTGTGTATCTCTTGTAGTGCCAGTACATAAGGGAGAAAGAAAGGATCTTATGGAGAAAGTACAGTTATGTAAAATCTTACCATAACAGCAGGTGTCCTTCTCTTCACTGCTGCCATATTCTACATAGACCATAGAAGGGATGTCCACTCAGGGCAACCTGACGCTCAGCCAGTATGCAGAAGCCTAAAAAAGATCTTGTATGCACCGTACATCACATTTATGCTCCTTGCACAGAATGTAGGGCATAAAAAGGACATACAGATGCAATTATTCAGAACTGAATTGCCCCAGAAGAGAACAGTCGACATAGGACAAAGGCGACCAAGTACATCCCAAAGGAAAAAAAATGCAGAACAAACAAGAGGGGGTTGGAGGGAGGGAGCAAATGCTGCAAAAGTGAAGAGAAGGACATCTACTGTTATGGTAAGATTTTACACAACTGTAGTATGTCCTTCTATATCAGTGTTGCAGTGTTCCTGAAAGAAGGGAGTGTAAAAAAGCTCAAGAAGCAGAATGGAAGGTGGAAGGCCGAGAAGAGTGCTCAACAAATCCACATACAATAGATTAAGCAAAATCTGCTCTGGCCCTAGAAACCATATCCAACTTATGTTAATGCTTAGTAAAGGTAGACACTGAAGACCTAGCGGATTCAAGGATGGAATTGGTGTCCAACCCCTTGAAGAAAGCACCAGAAGAGGCAACAGCAGTAGTGGAATGAGGTCTAACAGTAGTAGACAGAGATTTGCTATGAAAAGAATAACAAAAGGAAATGGCCTTAGATATCCAGGAAGAGATGTTTTGCTTAGAAACAGCCAAACCCAAAGACTTTGGATGAAAGGAAACCAAAAGCTGATAAGACTTACAAATAGTCCTAATTTTATCCAAATAGTACCTGAGCTGTCTGTACAAATCCAAGGTATTCAGGACTCTCACTAGCAGACTAAGGAGAAGGGAAAAAGGAAGGGAGTTGTACTGACTGTTTCAAGGACAGCTTATTTACTACCTTGAAAATAAAGGAAGGATTAGTACGAAGGGACACCCTATCCCTGTGAAAAAACAAAAAAGGAGGAATGGCCATAATGGCCTGGAGCTCAGAAACTCTCCGAGCAGAAGTAATAGCCAGCAATAAAACAGTTTTCTAGGATCAATGTTGCAAAGAAGTAGAATTTGCAGGCTCAAAAGGAACCTGGGTCAATTTTGTCCAAAAACAATTAAGGTCCCAAGCAGAAGGAATAGGTTTTCTTGGAGGAGTAATATGCAGGATGCCTTTAAGGTTTGACCTCAAAATGAGAAGTCAAAAGAGGATTGGAGACAGAGGGGGGTGTTTCCTGCGAACAAATGCAGACCTAGAAGGATAATTCCTCTGGAACTTAGGCATAGGATGCCTTTAAGGTTTGACCTCAAAATGAGAAGTCAAAAGAGGATTGAAGACCGAGGGGGTTCCATGAAAACAAATGCAGACCTAGAAGGATAATTCCTCTAGAATGTAGGCATAGGAGTGGCAAAAATATGTTTAAGGTCTTGGAAGGCTTTGTCTTTCTCTTGAAGAGACTTAAATATGTCAGCAGCACCAGCAGCAGTCCCAAAAAGATGTTTATTATCCATCCAACAACTTGGCCTTAATGTCCTTATGTAGGAGACTGGAGAAGAAGCAAAGAATAATGCCTCATGACTGACCCAAAAGACAGCCCTAGAAGAGGCATCCGTAGCATCATACCTACAGTTAGAGTGGCAAGCCACTTGAGAAGCAAAATCTCATAAAATAAGGCAGAGGATTTGCCTTCAGAATCGGGGAGATCAGAGATAATCTGACACGCCAGAGCAATCACAGCCAAGAGCATACTGGGTCATGTCGGACTGGTTATTAAGGAAAACTCTGTCCTGTCCTGCAGTTGAACTTAATCCTTAGATTTCTTTTCTCCCTACAGTATGGTTCCAGTATAGTGTAGGTACCAGAAACCTGCTTGTGCTTTTTAAAACTTTTATTTCAAAATTTTATTTTATTTCAATTGTATTTTGTACAAATCCAGGCTCATACTGTATCCTAAATACCCTCTTTTAAGACCTAATTCCTGCTCTATCTGTGTCTTTTTAGATCAAGGCCTATCCTTGGCAAAAACATCTTATCCTAGTAGAGATAATTTAAAATACCTAGTTAAATTCTTCTGCATATAATTCTAAAGCATCCTACCTAAGAAAGGCAACAAGTATTGTTTAAACTGTGAGCATTGCTGAACTGTTAAAATTTGAAGTTTGTATTTGTTTAACAATTACTTCCTAGTTACTAATGAAGTCTTGTACATAAAGTCTAAAATGTCTTATCTAATGCTTGTAACATGTTTTTTGTATAAACTGTGAAGATTCCTGAACTGTTTAAAATTTGTAGTATTCAACTGTATAACAACTAGTACCTGTATGTTAGTAGTCTAGTAATCTCTTGGAGCTTATTTCCCCGGGACTCTACTGAAAATGGACATAACTCCAGTTAGACTATCCCGGTCAACAAATGTAAAATAAAAATAAAATAAATAAATAAAATAAAATTTCCTTGCATTGGAATCAAAGGAAGGGAAAGTTCACATTTTTTTATTTAAGCTTAACGTCTCACATACTTTGCAGAGGAATTTTTCTCTGCCTGCATGACATAGAGTAGACACAGTTAAATCTGTAGTTTACCCCAAAAGGTACTGCTATCAATCTTGGATAGGCAATTAATTCTGCTAATGTCAGGAACACAGCAGTGGATTTAAAAAAGACACAAAGCTGTGGAACTGTTTTCCACTGCTTTTATTGCAGAGGGGAGGAGAACTTAACACTCCCCTTTCATAACAAAGCAATTAGATCAGTCAGGTGTTTAAATGCAGTTGTCACCTCTTCTGATAAATTTACATAAGCAATAACGCAGTATTGAAATGATAAGCTTTAAGTGTTTGTTATTTATAATAGTTTATATGTTAAAATAACTTAAATGTAGTATCAAAGATTTCTGTGACATTTAGAGAAAAGTCAGAAAATATTTTTTCCTTGTACAGTATCTACACAGTTACCTGCAGTGGTGGTGCTGCGGTAGCGTTGTCACCTCACAGTTAGACGTTGCATGTTCGATTCTCAGTTAGAGAGTCTTCTGTGTGGCAACATGCATGAATGGGCGTTCCTTCGCTGAAGGTTGTGCGTTAGGCCTGGCAAGCCAGTACGTAAAAATCTACTGCCAATCATTAGCGGACCGGAGTTCCGCTGTGGCGACCCCTAACCGGGAAAAGCCGAAAGAAAGAAAGAAACAAACCGTATCTACACAGTTACTATTTTCAAGCCCCCCCCCCCCCCCCAACACACAGAGGACAGAACTACAAAAAGAGACAAGTGACAACCCTGTCAACCAGATGCTCTAATAATGTTCATAAAAAGGTCTTTTATGCTTTTTTATGACATCCTCACAGAGGGGGATGCATATTTGGTACACACAGAACCACAGTAACAGATTTCCATTGACTTTGAGTCATTCCGTACATTCATAGAGTGCATGAGCATTTTGTAGTCAACTCAACAAAGTGTGACCTTTGATGGCAATCATAATATACAGCTGAATTTACTTTAATGTACGTTTACTATGTGCTCTTGCATTAAAAACTTTAAGTAAAGGAAATCAGAAGTACTTAATTGTGTTTAAATTCACACACACATGCAGACAGTCAGACAGGTGCATTTAACCCTCAAACCATTCATTTCACAGTCCAGCACTTGCTCAAAACTCATAACAAGCACTAATTAACCCTAGCACTAGACCCCCCCTATACTGTCCAGAAGGACAAGGTTCTCTATTCGTCCCTACCAGCTAATCAGTAAAACAACTCACTTTACCTATTCAGGCATGTCCAAAGGGCAGTTTCAGGTGTACTCTCCAGTCCAACTGGTGACTCTGGGCATTTTGAGGCAATGTTACAACTGCCTCATGTACACAGACAACCCTGTCCTCCTACCACTAAACACTAATGTATGCGAGAGATGCAATTATACAGCCAAACTGGAGGCAAAGCTCTCTCAACCCAAGACTGGAACTGACAGTCAGGGGGAGAAGGAAAATACTTGCAACACACCACCAGTCTCACATAGACCTACTAAACCAACACCGGCAAATAACACACATAAATAAATGAAAACCTACTCGGAGGCTCTAAATAAAAATCTGCAAAAGTAACAAGAGACCTTCAAAGCAGACACCCAAGCAACCTCCACACCCCATCACAAACCATGAAACACATACTTCACATAATCACTGTGCCACGCAATCACAGCCCTTAAGACAAAATAACATACCCAACACACTAGTAATAGGCGACTCTATAGTCAGACACACTGATGTTCCACTAACTAGGTTGGACAAGGAGAAGGTTACAGTTAGCTGCCTGTCAGGTGCCAGGATCCGCCACATAACACAAGCCCTCAGGTCACTCCAGAACAAGTACAAATACGACTCTGTCATTGTCCATGCTGATGTGAATGACCTGAGACGTACCTCCCTGGACTACATGAAAAGAGACATGGAAGAGCTCTCTGATCACGTAGCCCAAGCCGGTATGACCCTGACCCTGAGTAGCATCCTGCCCTCACCAAGAATGATGCCAAAGTATAAAGAAAAAAATGATCAATTTCAACAGTTGGCTAAGTTTCTGGTGTCATTCAAAGGGGATCCAGTATCTGTCCACCTGGGATGACATACTCAATAAGTCACGTTGCTTCGCAAGAGATGGCTTACACCTGTCACCCTTTGGCTTTCGAGTACTGGCCAAGGCTTTTATCGCCCCCATAGTGCCTTTTTTAGGCAAGGCTCAAAAGACAAACCCACCACCGTAAATAACACAAGTAACCAAAAACTGAGGGTAATGCTACTCAGCGTTAGAAGTCTAAACCTCAAAATGTATGCACTCAAGGCACTCCTCAGTATGGAGAACATCGATATCTGTGCAGTAACAGAAACCTGGTTTAAGGCTCCAGAGAGCACCCCAGCACTACCAGGCTATAACTCGTACCATACGTTTTGGCCACAGAACCCGGACCGAAACACAAAAGGTGGGGGTGTATCCATATTCATCAAGGATACCCACACCTCCAGGTTAGTGGCACAGCACAATGCCTCAGAGATCATCTATGTGCAACTAACAACGGGCAAAACTGCAATTCAAATTGTAGCTTGCTACAGATCACCCACCATGACCCAGGACCCCCATTCCATGTTTCTGGAGACACTGGAAAATATGAAGGTCCTACCAAACA